>NW_027310018.1:142500-146642 GCF_047496795.1 Chiloscyllium punctatum
AGAGACACCAGTCAGTGTACAGATATCTCCCTGAGAGAGAGGGGACTGAGAGACACCAGTCAGTGTACAGATATCTCCCTGAGAGAGAGAGAGAGAGGGGACTGAGAGACACCAGTCAGTGTACAGATATCTCCCTGAGAGAGAGAGGGGACTGAGAGACACCAGTCAGTGTACAGATATCTCCCTTAGAGAGAGAGGGGACTGAGAGACACCAGTCAGTGTACAGATATCTCCCTGAGAGAGAGTGAGGGGACTGAGAGACAACAGTCAGTGTTACAGATATCTCCCTGAGAGAGAGAGAGGGGACTGAGAGACACCAGTCAGTGTACAGATATCTCCCTGAGAGAGACAGAGGGGGGACTGAGAGACACCAGTCAGTGTACAGATATCTCCCTGAGAGAGAGGGGACTGAGAGACACCAGTCAGTGTACAGATATCTCCCTGAGAGAGAGGGGGGACTGAGAGACACCAGTCAGTGTACAGATATCTCCCTGAGAGAGAGGGGGGACTGAGAGACACCAGTCAGTGTACAGATATCTCCCTGAGAGAGAGGGGACTGAGAGACACCAGTCAGTGTACAGATATCTCCCTGAGAGAGAGAGAGAGGGGACTGAGAGACACCAGTCAGTGTACAGATATCTCCCTGAGAGAGAGAGGGGACTGAGAGACACCAGTCAGTGTACAGATATCTCCCTGAGAGAGAGGGGACTGAGAGACCCCAGTCAGTGTACAGATATCTCCCTGAGAGAGGGGGGACTGAGAGACACCAGTCAGTGTACAGATATCTCCCTGAGAGAGAGAGGGGACTGAGAGACACCAGTCAGTGTACAGATATCTCCCTGAGAGAGAGGGGACTGAGAGACCCCAGTCAGTGTACAGATATCTCCCTGAGAGAGAGAGGGGACTGAGAGACACCAGTCAGTGTACAGATATCTCCCTGAGAGAGAGAGGGGACTGAGAGACACCAGTCAGTGTACAGATATCTCCCTGAGAGAGAGAGGGGGGACTGAGAGACACCAGTCAGTGTACAGATATCTCCCTGAGAGAGAGAGAGGGGACTGAGAGACACCAGTCAGTGTACAGATATCTCCCTGAGAGAGGGGGGACTGAGAGACACCAGTCAGTGTACAGATATCTCCCTGAGAGAGAGAGGGGGACTGAGAGACACCAGTCAGTGTACAGATATCTCCCTGAGAGAGAGGGGACTGAGAGACCCCAGTCAGTGTACAGATATCTCCCTGAGAGAGAGAGGGGACTGAGAGACACCAGTCAGTGTACAGATATCTCCCTGAGAGAGAGAGGGGACTGAGAGACACCAGTCAGTGTACAGATATCTCCCTGAGAGAGAGAGGGGGGACTGAGAGACACCAGTCAGTGTACAGATATCTCCCTGAGAGAGAGAGGGGACTGAGAGACACCAGTCAGTGTACAGATATCTCCCTGAGAGAGAGGGGACTGAGAGACACCAGTCCGATTGCAGGGCTCCTTCTCTCCCTCGAGTTGTCCCTGAGTTACCAGACCTCAGAGTGCGTTCTGAGGGCCCCCCGAAAGTGCCCGTCCCAGGTCGACAGGATAAACGTTGCAGGCGTTAGGTGTGCTTTCAGTCGTGGGGTCAGGGGTACAGGGAGCTGGGCGATGGCGTTGTGGCTGGCTTGGTGTGGGGGCTTTTGGAATCTGGCGCGCGATTCCGATCTCCCTTCTCTCGGCAGGACGTCACGTAACGGTCAGGACAAAGATTTACGAGCCACGACAGAGCGTCAGAGGGAGAGAGGGGGGTGACCCTGCCAGAGGTGTACAAAATCACAATGGTGGAGGGGTGGATAGGGGGGTAAATAGAAAAGGTAACAGGGCCTAAAACTGTCCCGTCAGACACAGGGCCCTAAAACTGTCCCGTCAGATACAGGGCCCTAAAACTGTCCCGTCAGACACAGGGCCCTAAAACTGTCCCGTCAGACACAGGGCCCTAAAACTGCCCGTCAGATACAGGGCCCTAAAACTGACCCTTCAGATACAGGGCCCTAAAACTGTCCCGTCAGATACAAGGCCCTAAAACTGTCCCTTCAGATACAGGGCCCTAAAACTGTCTCGTCAGATACAGAGCCCTAAAACTGACCCTTCAGATACAGGGGCCCAAAACTGTCCCATCAGATACAGGGCCCTAAAACTGTCCCTTCAGATACAGGGCCCTAAAACTGACCCTTCAGATACAGGGCCCCTAAAACTGTCCCGTCAGATACAGGCCCTAAAACTGTCCCGTCAGATACAGGGCCCTAAAACTGACCCTTCAGATACAAGGCCCCAAAACTGTCCCGTCAGATACAGAGCCCTAAAACTGTCCCTTCAGATACAGGGCCCTAAAACTGTCCCGTCAGATACAGGGCCCTAAAACTGTCCCTTCAGATACAGGGCCCTAAAACTGTCCCGTCAGATACAGGGCCCCAAAACTGTCCCGTCAGATACAGGGCCCTAAAACTGTCCCGTCAGATACAGGGCCCCAAAACTGTCCCATCAGACACAAGGCCCTAAAACTGTCCCATCAGACACAAAGCCCTAAAACTGTCCTGTCAGATACAGGGCCCCAAAAGTGTCCCATCAGATACAGGGCCCCAAAATTGTCCCATCAGATACGGGGTCCAAACAGTGTCCCATCAGATACAGGGCCCTAAAACTGTCCCGTCAGATACAGGGCCCTAAAACCGTCCCTTCAGATACAGGGCCCCAAAACTGTCCCGTCAGATACAGGGCCCTAAAACCGTCCCTTCAGATACAGGGCCCTGGTACCGACCCATCAAATAAACGGTCCCGATACCGTCCGGTCAGATACAGGGCCCCGATACTGCCCCGTCAGATACAGGGCCCCGATACTGCCCCGTCAGATACAGGGCCTCGATACCGTCCGGTCAGATACAGGGCCCCGATACCGACCCGTCAGATACAGGGCCCCAATACCATCCCGTCAGATACAGGGTCCCGATACCGTCCGGTCAGATATAGGGCCCCGATACCGTCCGGTCAGATACAGGGCCCCGATACCAACCCGTCAGATACAGGGCCCCGATACCGACCCGTCAGATACAGGGCCCCTATACCGTACGGTCAGATACAGGGCCCCAATACCATCCCGTCAGATACAGGGTCCCGATACCGTCCCGTCAGATACAGGGCCCCGATACCGACCCGTCAGATACAGGGCCCCGATAACGACCCGTCAGATACAGGGCCCCGATACCGACCCGTCAGATACAGGGCCCCGATACCGACCCGTCAGATACAGGGCCCCGATACTGACCCGTCAGATACAGGGCCCCGATACCGTCCGGTCAGATACAGGGCCCCGATACCGTCCGGTCAGATACAGGGCCCCGATACCGTCCGGTCAGATACAGGGCCCCGATACCGACCCGTCAGATACAGGGCCCGATACCGTCCTGTCAGATACAGGGCCCCGATACTGTCCGGTCAGATACAGGGCCCGATACCTACCCGTCAGATACAGGGCCCCAATACCATCCCGTCAGATACAGGGCCCTGATACCGTCCGGTCAGATACAGGGCCCCGATACCGACCCGTCAGATACAGGGCCCCAATACCATCCCGTCAGATACAGGGTCCCGATACCGTCCGGTCAGATACAGTGTCCCGATACCGACCCATCAGATACAGGGCCCTGAGACCGACCGGTCAGATACAGGGCCCCGATACCGTCCGGTCAGATACAGGGCCCCGATACCGTCCGGTCAGATACAGGGCCCCGATACCGACCCGTCAGATACAGGGCCCCGATACCGACCCGTCAGATACAGGGCCCCGATATCGACCGATGAAGAGTAACGTGTTTTCTTCCCGAATATCACCCCCCCCCCCCCCCCCCCCCCACCCCTCAGGTCACTGCTGGAGCCCCGGCGAGGGGCAGCGAGCCCCCGGGCATCACGGGGAGAGCCTTCCGCAGCCGAAGGGCACCATCCGGCTGCGGGAGCGGCTCCGGAGGGAGGTGGTCTGCCCCAAGTCGGAGTACCGGCCCCCGGGGAGGGGCTACTGCTGCAACGAGTGTCCCGCAGGTAAGGAGTCACCTAGACCTGGCGCTGAGGCCAGGGAGGGGGGGGGGCGTAGATACGGCGTAAAGCTCCCTCTACGCCATCCA
>NW_027310018.1:146742-177422 GCF_047496795.1 Chiloscyllium punctatum
CACTCACACCCACACACACACCCACTCACACACAGACACACTCACACCCACACTCACACACACACCCACTCACACACCCACTCACACACCCACTCACACAGACATACTCACACACACCCACACAACTGAACCTCACTCACTCTCCCAATCACTCACACAGCCGTACATTGACACACACTCTCACACTCTCACACACACTGGCACAGTGACAGACACACGCACAAGCAAATACACACAATCAAGTTCTCTCACACTCTTTCTCCCTTTCACACACACACTCTCTCCCTCATATACACCCACTCACACAGACTCTCACACACTCTCTCGAACACTCTCTCTCTCACACACACTCTTTCTCTGTCACTCTCTCGCACACTTGCTCTCCCTCACCCTCAGACAGGCAGTTACCATTGTGACTGAGAAATTACCAACACATTTGTTTTACCTGAATTATCAGAATAATTTATAATAAACAGTTCAATTCAACTTTGATTGTGATTTTTTATTTCATTTCACACATCACTCCTCTCTCTCTCCCCTTGATTATCTCACTGTTTCACTGGCCATCTTTCTCTCTCTCTCTCTGAGTTTTGCATTCTTTCTGTTCCCCCCCCTCCCACACACACACACACACACTCTCTCTTTCCCTCTCTCTCACTGTCCCCTCTCCCTCCCACACCACCAACCCCCACCACCTCTGTCCCTCCCTACACCTCATTCTCCCTCTCGACCCCCACTGTGGGTCTGTAATGAACAAACTGTTGGTCTCTTTCACCTCCTCTCTCTCTCTCCTCTCTCTCTCCCCACTGTCACTTTCTCTCTCTCCTCTCTGTCCCCTTCTCCCTCTCTCTCCCCCTCACCTCTCACTCCTCTCCTCTCTCTCTCTCTATCCCCCTTGCCCCTCTCTCTCCTCTCTGTCCCCTTCTCCCTCTCTCTCCCCCTCATCTCTCACTCCCCTCCTCTCTCTCTCTCCCCCTTCCCCCCATCCCTTTCCCCCCTCTCCCTCCTCTCTCTCTATCCCCCCTTGCCCCTCTCTCTCCTCTGTCCCCTTCCCCCTCTCTCTCCCTCCTCTCTCTCTCTATCCCCCTTCCCCCTCTCTCTCCCCACTCTGTCACTTTCTCTCTCTCTCTCCTCTGTCCCCTTCCTGCTCTCTCTGCCTTCCCTCTCTCTCTCTGTCCCCCTTCCCTCTCTCTCTCGCTCTCTCTATCACTTCCCTCTCTCTGTGTCCCACCCTTCCCTAACTCTCTCCCTTCGCTGCCTGTCTCTCTCTCTCTCTCTCTCCCCATGCCCCCCTCCCCTCTCTCTGTGTCCCACCCTTCCCTAACTCTCTCCCTTCGCTGCCTGTCTCTCTCTCTCTCTCTCTCTCTGTGCCCCTTCTCTCTCCCTGTGTCCCACCCTTCCCCAACTCTCTCCCTTCGCTGCCTGTCTCTCTCTGTCTCTCTCTCTCTCTGTGCCCCCTCCGATCTCTCTGTGTCCCACCCTTCCCTGTCTCTCTCCCTTCGCTGCCTGTCTCTCTCTCTCTCTCTCTCTCTCTCTCTCTCCCCCCATGCCCCCTTCCCTCTCTCTGTGTCCCACCCTTCCCCAACTCTCTCCCTTCGCTGCCTGTCTCTCTTTCTCTCTCTCTCTCTCTCTCTCCCCCCCCTCTCTCTCTCTCTCTCTCTCCCCATGCCCCCTCCCCCTCTCTCTGTGTCCCACCCTTCCCCAACTCTCTCCCTTCGCTGCCTGTCTCTCTCTCTCTCTCTCTCTCTCTCTCTCCCCCCATGCCCCCTCCCCTCTCTCTGTGTCCCACCCTTCCCCAACTCTCTCCCTTCGCTGCCTGTCTCTCTCTCTCTCTCTCCCCCCCACTCCGTGCCCCCTTCCCTCTCTCTGTGTCTCACCCTTCCCCCTCTCTCTGTACCCCCTCCCCTCCCTCCAGACCCCCTGCAGTGGGTGAACAAACTGAACTGCAGTTGCCATTTTTCAAAGTGGATGTGAGGTTGTGAGAGATTCCACACGGAATAAAGGGAAGGGGTTTAAAACTGAGAGCAGGTGGGAAATGTGAGATCGGTGGGTGGGGGGGGGGCAGCATTTAACACAGAGGGTGTGGGACAAGATATAACCACATCTCGAAACCAGGACCACACTCCCCAGGGACCAGGTACCAGGCACAGTGTCTAACTGGGGTCGGGGATGGGGGGGGGTGTGGAGAGAGGGAGAGAGAGAGAGAGAGGGGAGTGAGAGAGAGAGGGGGAGAGAGAGAGAGGGAGAGGGAGAGAGAGGGAGGGAGAGAGGGAGGGGGGGAGAGGGGGAGAGAGAGAGAGGGAGGGAGAGAGAGAGGGGGAGAGAGAGAGAGGGAGAGGGAGAGAGGGGAGGGAGAGAGAGAGAGGGAGAGGGGGGGAGAGAGAGAGAGAGAGAGAGAGAGGAGAGGGGGGAGAGAGAGGGAGAGAGGGAGTGAGAGAGAGGGAGGGAGAGAGGGAGGGGGGGAAGAGGGGGAGAGAGAGAGAGGGAGGGAGAGAGAGAGGGGGAGAGAGAGAGAGGGAGAGGGAGAGAGGGAGGGAGAGAGAGAGAGGGAGAGGGGGGAGAGAGAGAGAGAGGGAATGAGAGAGAGAGGGGGAGAGAGAGAGGGAGAGGGGGGAGAGAGAGAGGGAGAGAGAGAGAGGGAGAGAGAGAGAGAGGGAATGAGAGAGGGAGGGAGAGAGGGAGGGAGAGAGAGGGAGGGAGAGAGGGAGGGAGAGAGAGGGAGGGAGAGAGAGAGAGGGAGAGAGAGAGAGAGGGAATGAGAGAGAGAGGGGGAGAGAGAGAGAGGGAGAGGGGGGAGAGAGAGGGAGGGAGAGAGAGAGAGGGAGAGAGAGAGAGAGGGGGAGAGAGAGAGAGGGAGAGGGAGAGAGGGAGGGAGAGAGGGAGGGAGAGAGAGGGAGGGAGAGAGAGAGAGGGAGAGGGAGAGAGAGAGAGGGAGGGAGAGAGAGAGAGAATGAGAGAGAGAGGGGGAGAGAGAGAGAGGGAGAGGGGGGAGAGAGAGGGAGGGAGAGAGAGAGAGGGAATGAGAGAGAGAGGGGGAGAGAGAGAGAGGGAGAGGGGGGAGAGAGAGGGGAGAGAGAGAGAGGGAGGGAGAGGGGGGGGGAGAGGGGGAGAGAGAGGGGGGGAGAGAGAGAGGTGGGGGAGAGAGAGAGAGATAGAGGGATGAGTGAATGGGGGAGCGGAGGGGACAGAGAGGAGAGACAGATAGAGGGGATGAGAGAGAGAGAAGGAGAGTGAGGTGGAGAGAGAGACAGAGAGAAGGAGGGAGAGAGAGGAAGGAGAGAAAGAGAGGGGAGGGGGAGAGAGAGGAGGAGGGAAAGAAGGTGGAGATAAGAGGAGAAAATGGGGAGAGAGAAAGAGAGATGGAGTGAGGGATTGAGAGAGAAGGGGAGAGAGAGGGAGGGGTAAAGAGAGAGAGAGGGTGTGATGGTGGGCAGTGAGGGAGAGACTGGGAGGTGAGAGAGATGGAGGAGGGAGAGTTAAGGGGGAAATGTAGTGGGGAAAGAAAGGGGGTCTTCAGGAGGAGGGAAGGCAAGAGGGAGATGAAGAGAGAGGGGGAAAGAGAGAGGAGGCAGATGGGTGGGGAGAGGGAGAGGGAGAGTTGTGTATGAGAGAGAGAGGACAGAGTGGGGGGGGGGGGAGAGAGGGAGAGAGGGAGACGGGGAAGTGTAAGGGGAGAGGGAACGAGAGAGGCGAAATGGGCAGAGGGAGAGGGAGAGAGAGTGTCTTGGAGCACAGGGGGAGAGTTGTGCCGATGTTGTCGATGAACGTGGAACAGAGAGAGTGAGCTGGGAAAACACAAGCACATTAAAAACAGCAGGGAGCGAAATGTACTCCATTCACAAAGAGTTCGACACTTTAACAACAAGGTGAGAAATTGATAAAACAGAAAAACTTCCCTAAACTGAGGTGGAAACATCTCAGGGCAAGTCACTGACACAGAGTTACAGCCTGGAATCGAATCGAGGGGTTCGGGGGGGTGGGGGGGGGGGTTATGTACAGAATAACAGATACCCCGGGGAGGGAGTTACAGACTGGAATCTAATCGAGGGGTTTATATACAGAATAACAGATACCCCGGGAGGGAGTTACAGACTGGAATCTAATCGAGGGGTTCGGGGAGGGTTTATATACAGAATAACAGATACCCCGGGGAGGGAGTTACAGACTGGAATCTAATCGAGGGGTTCGGGGGGGCGTTATATACAGAATAACAGATACCCCGGGAGGGAGTTACAGACTGGAATCTAATCGAGGGGTTCGGGGTGGGGTTTATATACAGAATAACAGATACCCCGGGGAGGGAGTTACAGACTGGAATCTAATCGAGGGGTTCGGGGGGGTTTATATACAGAATAACAGATACCCCGGGGAGGGAGTTACAGACTGGAATCTAATCGAGGGGTTCAGGGGGGGTTTATATACAGAATAACAGATACCCCGGGGAGGGAGTTACAGACTGGAATCTAATCGAGGGGTTCGGGGGGGGGTTATATACAGAATAACAGATACCCCGGGGAGGGAGTTACAGACTGGAATCTAATCGAGGGGTTCGGGGTGGGGTTTATATACAGAATAACAGATACCCCGGGGAGGGAGTTACAGACTGGAATCTAATCGAGGGGTTCGGGGGGGTTTATATACAGAATAACAGATACCCCGGGGAGGGAGTTACAGACTGGAATCTAATCGAGGGGTTCAGGGGGGTTTATATACAGAATAACAGATACCCCGGGGAGGGAGTTACAGACTGGAATCTAATCGAGGGGTTCGGGGGGGGGTTATATACAGAATAACAGATACCCCGGGGAGGGAGTTACAGACTGGAATCTAATCGAGGGGTTCGGGGGGGGTTTATATACAGAATAACAGATACCCTGGGGAGGGAGTTACAGACTGGAATCTAATCGAGGGGTTCGGGGGGGTTTATATACAGAATAACAGATACCCCGGGAGGGAGTTACAGACTGGAATCTAATCGAGGGGTTCGGGGGGGTTTATATACAGAATAACAGGTACCCCGGGGAGGGAGTTACAGACTGGAATCTAATCGAGGGGTTCGGGGGGGTTTATATACAGAATAACAGATACCCTGGGGAGGGAGTTACAGACTGGAATCTAATCGAGGGGTTCGGGGGGGTTTATATACAGAATAACAGATACCCCGGGGAGGGAGTTACAGACTGGAATCTAATCGAGGGGTTCAGGGGGGTTTATATACAGAATAACAGATACCCCGGGGAGGGGGTTACAGACTGGAATCTAATCGAGGGGTTCGGGGGGGTGGGGGGGGGGGGGGGAGGTTTATAAACAGAATAACAGATACCCCCCGGGGAGGGGGTTACAGACTGGAATCTAATCGAGGGGTTCGGGGGGGTGGGGGGGGGGGGGGAGGTTTATAAACAGAATAACAGATACCCCCCGGGGAGGGAGTTACAGACTGGAGTCTAATCGAGGGGTTCGGGGGGGTGGGGGGGGGGGGGGGAGGTTTATAAACAGAATAACAGATACCCCCCGGGGAGGGAGTTACAGACTGGAATCTTATCGAGGGGTTCGGGGGCGTTATATACAGAATAACAGATACCCCGGGGAGGGAGTTACAGACTGGAATCTAATCGAGGTGTTCGGGGGGGTTTATATACAGAATAACAGATACCCCGGGGAGGGAGTTACAGACTGGAATCTAATCGAGGGGTTCGGGGGGGTTTATATACAGAATAACAGATACCCCGGGGAGGGAGTTACAGACTGGAATCTAATCGAGGGGTTCGGGGTGGGGTTTATATACAGAATAACAGATACCCCGGGGAGGGAGTTACAGACTGGAATCTAATCGGGGGGTTCGGGGGGGTTTATATACAGAATAACAGCTCCCCCCAGGGAGGGTGTGACAGACTGGAATCTAATCGAGGGGTTCGGGGGGGGGGTTTATATACAGAATAACAGATACCCCGGGAGGGAGTTACAGACTGGAATCTAATCGAGGGGTTCAGGGTGGGGTTTATATACAGAATAACAGCTCCCCCCGGGAGGGAGTTACAGACTGGAATCTAATCGAGGGGTTCGGGGGGGGGGTTTATATACAGAATAACAGATACCCCGGGGAGGGAGTTACAGACTGGAGTCTAATCGGGGGGTTCAGGGGGGGCGTTATATACAGAATAACAGATACCCCGGGGAGGGAGTTACAGACTGGAATCTAATCGGGGGGTTCGGGGGGTGGGGGGTTATATACAGAATAACAGATACCCCGGGGAGGGAGTTACAGACTGGAATCTAATCGAGGGGTTCGGGGTGGGGTTTATATACAGAATAACAGATACCCCGGGGAGGGAGTTACAGACTGGAATCTAATCGAGGGGTTCGGGGGGGTTTATATACAGAATAACAGATACCCCGGGGAGGGAGTTACAGAGTGGAATCTAATCGAGGGGTTCAGGGTGGGGTTTATATACAGAATAACAGATACCCCGGGGAGGGAGTTACAGACTGGAATCTAATCGAGGGGTTCAGGAGGGGGTTATATACAGAATAACAGATACCCTGGGGAGGGAGTTACAGACTGGAATCTAATCGAGGGGTTCGGGGGGGGGTTTATATACAGAATAACAGATACCCCGGGGAGGGAGTTACAGACTGGAATCTAATCGAGGGGTTCGGGGTGGGGTTTATATACAGAATAACAGATACCCCCAGGGAGGGAGTTACAGACTGGAGTCTAATCGAGGGGTTCGGGGGGGGGTTTATATACAGAATAACAGATACCCCGGGAGGGAGTTACAGACTGGAATCTAATCGAGTGGTTCGGGGGGGGGTTTATATACAGAATAACAGATACCCCGGGGAGGGAGTTACAGACTGGAATCTAATCGAGGGGTTCGGGGGGGTTTATATACAGAATAACAGATACCCGGGGAGGGAGTTACAGACTGGAATCTAATCGAGGGGTTCGGGGGGGGTTTATATACAGAATAACAGCTCCCCCCAGGGAGGGTGTGACAGACTGGAATCTAATCAAGGGGTTCGGGGGGGATTTATATACAGAATAACAGATACCCCAGGGAGGGAGTTACAGACTGGAATCTAATCGAGGGGTTCGGGGGGGTTTATATACAGAATAACAGATACCCCAGGGAGGGAGTTACAGACTGGAATCTAATCGAGGGGTTCGGGGGGGGTTTATATACAGAATAACAGCTCCCCCCAGGGAGGGTGTGACAGACTGGAATCTAATCGGGGGGTTCGGGGGGTGGGGTTTATATACAGAATAACAGATACCCCGGGGAGGGAGTTACAGACTGGAAACTAATCGAGGGGTTCAGGGGGGTTTATATACAGAATAACAGATACCCCGGGGAGGGAGTTACAGACTGGAATCTAATCGAGGGGTTCGGGGGGGGTTTATATACAGAATAACAGATACCCCCGGGGAGGGAGTTACAGACTGGAATCTAATCGAGGGGTTCGGGGGGGGTTTATATACAGAATAACAGATACCCCGGGCCTCGAGGGAGTTACAGACTGGAATCTAATCGAGGGGTTTGGGGGGGTTTATATACAGAATAACAGATACCCCGGGGAGGGAGTTACAGACTGGAATCTCATCGAGGGGTTCGGGGGGGTTTATATACAGAGTAACAGATACCCGGGAGGGAGTTACAGACTGGAATCTAATCGAGGGGTTCGGGGGGGTTTATATACAGAATAACAGCTCCCCCCAGGGAGGGTGTGACAGACTGGAATCTAATCGAGGGGTTCGGGGGGGTTTATATACAGAATAACAGATACCCCCGGGGGAGGGAGTTACAGACTGGAATCTAATCGAGGGGTTCGGGGGGGGGTTTATATACAGAATAACACATACCCCGGGGAGGGAGTTACAGACTGGAATCTAATCGAGGGGTTCAGGGTGGTTTATATACAGAATAACAGATACCCCAGGGAGGGAGTTACAGACTGGAATCTAATCGAGGGGTTCGGGGGGGGTTTATATACAGAATAACACATACCCCGGGGAGGGAGTTACAGACTGGAATCTAATCAAGGGGTTCGGGGGGGGTTATATACAGAATAACAGATACCCCGGGGAGGGAGTTACAGACTGGAGTCTAATCGGGGGGTTCAGGGGGGGCGTTATATACAGAATAACAGATACCCCGGGGAGGGAGTTACAGACTGGAATCTAATCGGGGGGTTCAGGGGGGGCGTTATATACAGAATAACAGATACCCCGGGAGGGAGTTACAGACTGGAATCTAATCGAGGGGTTCGGGGGGGTTTATATACAGAATAGCAGATACCCCCGGGGGAGGGAGTTACAGACTGGAATCTAATCAAGGGGTTCGGGGGGGATTTATATACAGAATAACAGATACCCCGGGGAGGGAGTTACAGACTGGAATCTAATCGGGGGGTTCGGGGGGTGGGGGGTTATATACAGAATAACAGATACCCCGGGGAGGGAGTTACAGACTGGAATCTAATCGAGGGGTTCGGGGGGGTTTATATACAGAATAACAGATACCCCGGGGAGGGAGTTACAGACTGGAATCTAATCGGGGGGTTCGGGGGGTGGGGGGTTATATACAGAATAACAGATACCCCGGGGAGGGAGTTACAGACTGGAATCTAATCGAGGGGTTCGGGGGGGTTTATATACAGAATAACAGATACCCTGGGGAGGGAGTTACAGACTGGAATCTAATCGAGGGGTTCGGGGGGGGTATATATACAGAATAACAGATACCCCGGGGAGGGAGTTACAGACTGGAATCTAATCGAGGGGTTCGGGGGGGTTTATATACAGAATAACAGCTCCCCCGGGGAGGGAGTTACAGACTGGAATCTAATCGAGGGGTTCGGGGGGGTTTATATACAGAATAACAGATACCCCGGGGAGGGAGTTACAGACTGGAATCTAATCGAGGGGTTCGGGGGGGGGTTTATATACAGAATAACAGATACCCCAGGGAGGGAGTTACAGACTGGAATCTAATCGAGGGGTTCGGGGGGGTTTATATACAGAATAACAGATACCCCGGGGAGGGAGTTACAGACTGGAATCTAGTCGAGGGGTTCAGGGTGGGGTTTATATACAGAATAACAGATACCCCGGGGAGGGAGTTACAGACTGGAATCTAATCGAGGGGTTCGGGGTGAGGTTTATGTACAGAATAACAGATACCCCGGGGAGGGAGTTACAGACTGGAATCTAATCGAGGGGTTCGGGGGGGTTTATATACAGAATAACAGATACCCCGGGGGAGGGAGTTACAGACTGGAATCTAATCAAGGGGTTCAGGGGGGGCGTTATATACAGAATAACACATACCCCGGGGAGGGAGTTACAGACTGGAATCTAATCAAGGGGTTCGGGGGGGGTTATATACAGAATAACAGATACTCCCGGGGAGGGAGTTACAGACTGGAATCTAATCAAGGGGTTCAGGGGGGGCGTTATATACAGAATAACAGATACCCCGGCGAGGGAGTTACAGACTGGAATCTAATCGGGGGGTTCGGGGGGTGGGGGGTTATATACAGAATAACAGATACCCCGGGGAGGGAGTTACAGACTGGAATCTAATCGAGGGGTTCGGGGTGGGGTTTATATACAGAATAACAGATACCCCGGGGAGGGAGTTACAGACTGGAATCTAATCGAGGGGTTCGGGGGTGTTTATATACAGAATAACAGATACCCCCGGGGAGGGAGTTACAGACTGGAATCTAATCAAGGGGTTCGGGGTGGGGTTTATATACAGAATAACAGATACCCCGGGGAGGGAGTTACAGACTGGAATCTAATCGAGGGGTTCGGGGGTGTTTATATACAGAATAACAGATACCCCGGGAGGGAGTTACAGACTGGAATCTAATCGAGGGGTTCGGGGTGGGGTTTATATACAGAATAACAGATACCCCGGGGAGGGAGTTATAGACTGGAATCTAATCGAGGGGTTCGGGGTGGGGTTTATATACAGAATAACAGATACCCCGGGGAGGGAGTTACAGACTGGAATCTAATCAAGGGGTTCGGGGTGGGGTTTATATACAGAATAACAGATACCCCGGGGAGGGAGTTACAGACTGGAATCTAATCGGGGGGTTCGGGGGGGTTTATATACAGAATAACAGCTCCCCCCAGGGAGGGTGTGACAGACTGGAATCTAATCGAGGGGTTCGGGGGGGGGTTTATATACAGAATAACAGATACCCCGGGGAGGGAGTTACAGACTGGAATCTAATCGAGGGGTTCGGGGGGGGGTTTATATACAGAATAACAGATACCCCGGGGAGGGAGTTACAGACTGGAATCTAATCAAGGGGTTCGGGGTGGGGTTTATATACAGAATAACAGATACCCCGGGGAGGGAGTTACAGACTGGAATCTAATCGAGGGGTTCGGGGGGGTTTATATACAGAATAACAGATACCCCGGGGAGGGGTTTACAGACTGGAATCTAATCGAGGGGTTCGGGGTGGGGTTTATATACAGAATAACAGATACCCCCGGGGAGGGAGTTACAGACTGGAATCTAATCGAGGGGTTCGGGGGGGTTTATATACAGAGTAACAGATACCCCGGGGAGGGAGTTACAGACTGGAATCTAATCGAGGGGTTCGGGGGGGGGTTTATATACAGAATAACAGATACCCCGGGGAGGGAGTTACAGACTGGAAACTAATCGAGGGGTTCAGGGGGGTTTATATACAGAATAACAGATACCCCGCGGAGGGAGTTACAGACTGGAATCTAATCGAGGGGTTCAGGGGGGTTTATATACAGAATAACAGATACCCCGGGGGAGGGACTTACAGACTGGAAACTAATCGAGGGGTTCAGGGGGGTTTATATACAGAATAACAGATACCCCGCGGAGGGAGTTACAGACTGGAATCTAATCGAGGGGTTCGGGGGGGTTTATATACAGAATAACAGATACCCCGGGGAGGGAGTTACAGACTGGAATCTAATCGAGGGGTTCGGGGTGGGGTTTATATACAGAATAACAGATACCCCCGGGGAGGGAGTTACAGACTGGAATCTAATCGAGGGGTTCAGGGGGGTTTATATACAGAATAACAGATACCCGGGGAGGGAGTTACAGACTGGAATCTAATCGAGGGGTTCGGGGGGGTTTATATACAGATTAACAGCTCCCCGGGGAGGGAGTTACAGACTGGAATCTAATCGAGGGGTTCAGGGGGGTTTATATACAGAATAACAGATACCCCGGGGAGGGAGTTACAGACTGGAATCTAATCGAGGGGTTCGGGGGGGTTTATATACAGAATAACAGATACCCCGGGGAGGGAGTTACAGACTGGAATCTAATCGAGGGGTTCGGTGGGGTTTATATACAGAATAACAGATACCCCGGGGAGGGAGTTACAGACTGGAATCTAATCGAGGGGTTCGGGGGGGTTTATATACAGAATAACAGATACCCCGGGAGGGAGTTACAGACTGGAATCTAATCGAGGGGTTCGGGGAGGTTTATATACAGAATAACAGCTCCCCCCCGGGAGGGAGTTACAGACTGGAATCTAATCGAAGGGTTCGGGGCAGGTGGTTATATACAGAATAACAGATACCCCGGGGAGGGAGTTACAGACTGGAATCTAATCGAGGGGTTCGGGGGGGTTTATATACAGAATAACAGATACCCCGGGGAGGGAGTTACAGACTGGAATCTAGTCGAGGGGTTCAGGAGGGGGTTATATACAGAATAACAGATACCCCCGGGGAGGGAGTTACAGACTGGAATCTAATCGAGGGGTTCGGGGGGGGGTTTATATACAGAATAACAGATACCCCGGGGAGGGAGTTACAGACTGGAATCTAATCGAGGGGTTCGGGGTGGTTTATATACAGAATAACAGCTCCCCCCGGGGGAGGGAGTTACAGACTGGAATCTAATCGAAGGGTTCGGGGCGGGTGGTTATATACAGAATAACAGATACCCCGGGGAGGGAGTTACAGACTGGAATCTAATCGAGGGGTTCGGGGTGGGTTATATACAGAATAACTGATACCCCGGGGAGGGAGTTACAGACTGGAATCTAATCGAGGGGTTCAGGGGGGGGTTTTATACAGAATAACAGATACCCCGGGGAGGGAGTTACAGATTGGAATCTAATCGAGGGGTTCGGGGTGGTTTATATACAGAATAACAGCTCCCCCCGGGAGAGGGAGTTACAGACTGGAATCTAATCGAGGGGTTCGGGGGGGGGGGGGGAGCGGTTTATATACAGAATAACAGATACCCCGGGGAGGGAGTTACAGACTGGAATCTAATCGAGGGGTTCGGGGTGGGTTATATACAGAATAACTGATACCCCGGGGAGGGAGTTACAGACTGGAATCTAATCGAGGGGTTCGGGGTGGTTTATATACAGAATAACAGATACCCCGGGGAGGGAGTTACAGTCTGGAATCTAATCGAGGGGTTCGGGGGGGGGGGGGGGTTATATACAGAATAACAGATACCCCGGGAGGGAGTTACAGACTGGAATCTAATCGAGGGGTTCAGGGGGGTTTATATACAGAATAACAGATACCCCGGGGAGGGAGTTACAGACTGGAATCTAATCGAGGGGTTCAGGGGGGTTTATATACAGAATAACAGCTCCCCGGGAGAGAGTTACAGACTGGAATCTAATCAAGGGGTTCGGGGTGGTTTATATACAGAATAACAGCTCCCCAGGGAGGGAATTACAGACTGGAATCTAATCGAGGGGTTCGGGGTGGTTTATATACAGAATAACAGATACCCCGGGGAGGGAGTTACAGACTGGAATCTAATCGAGGGGTTCAGGGGTCGTTTATATACAGAATAACAGATACCCCGGGGAGGGAGTTACAGACTGGAATCTAATCGAGGGGTTCAGGGGGGTTTATATACAGAATAACAGATACCCCGGGGAGGGATTTACAGACTGGAATCTAATCGAGGGGTTCAGGGGTCGTTTATATACAGAATAACAGATACCCCGGGGAGGGAGTTACAGACTGGAATCTAATCGAGGGGTTCGAGGGGGTTTATATACAGAATAACAGATACCCCGGGGAGGGAGTTACAGACTGGAATCTAATCGAGGGGTTCGAGGGGGTTTATATACAGAATAACAGATACCCGGGAGGGAGTTACAGACTGGAATCTAATCGAGGGGTTCGGGGTGGGGTTTATATACAGAATAACAGATACCCCGGGGAGGGAGTTACAGACTGGAATCTAATCGAGGGGTTCGGGGGGGTTTATATACAGAATAACAGATACCCCCGGGGGAGGGAGTTACAGACTGGAATCTAATCGAGGGGTTCAGGGGTCGTTTATATACAGAATAACAGATACCCCGGGGAGGGAGTTACAGACTGGAATCTAATCGAGGGGTTCGAGGGGGTTTATATACAGAATAACAGCTCCCCGGGGAGGGAGTTACAGGCTGGAATTTAATCGAGGGGTTCGGGGGGGTTTATATACAGAATAACAGATACCCCGGGGAGGGAGTTACAGACTGGAATCTAATCGAGGGGTTCGAGGGGGTTTATATACAGAATAACAGATACCCCGGGGAGGGAGTTACAGACTGGAATCTAATCGAGGGGTTCGAGGGGGTTTATATACAGAATAACAGATACCCCGGGGAGGGAGTTACAGACTGGAATCTAATCGAGGGGTTCGAGGGGGTTTATATACAGAATAACAGCTCCCCGGGGAGGGAGTTACAGGCTGGAATTTAATCGAGGGGTTCGGGGGGGTTTATATACAGAATAACAGCTCCCCCCAGGGAGGGAGTTACAGACTGGAATCTAATCGAGGGGTTCGGGGGGGGGTTATATACAGAATAACAGATACCCCGGGAGGGAGTGACAGACTGGAATCTAATCGAGGGGTTCGGGGGGGGTTTATATACAGAATAACAGCTCCCCCCAGGGAGGGAGTTACAGACTGGAATTTAATCGCGGGGTTCGGGGGGATTTATATACAGAATAACCGATACCCCGGGGAGGGAGTTACAGCCTGGAATCTAATCGAGGGGTTCCGGGGGGTTTATATACAGAATAACAGATACCCCGGGGAGGGTGTTACAGACTGGAATCTAATCGAGGGGTTCGGGGGGGTTTATATACAGAATAACAGCTCCCAGGGGAGGGAGTTACAGACTGGAATCTAATCGAGGGGTTCGGGGTGGGGTTTATATAGAGAATAACAGCTCCCCAGGGAGGGAGGTACAGATGGAAATCTAATCGAGGGGTTCAGGGGGGTTTATATACAGAATAACAGATACCCCGGGAGGGAGTTACAGACTGGAATCTAATCGAGGGGTTCGGGGGGGTTTATATACAGAATAACAGATACCCCGGGGAGGGAGTTACAGACTGGAATCTAATCGAGGGGTTCGGGGGGGGGTTTATATACAGAATAACAGATACCCCCGGGGAGGGAGTTACAGACTGGAGTCTAATCGAGGGGTTCGGGGTGGGGTTTATATACAGAATAACAGATACCCCGGGGAGGGAGTTACAGACTGGAATCTAATCGAGGGGTTCGGGGGGGTTTATATACAGAATAACAGCTCCCCAGGGAGGGAGTTCCAGACAGGAATCTAATCGAGGGGTTCGGGGTGGGGTTTATATACAGAATAACAGATACCCCGGGGAGGGAGTTACAGACTGGAATCTAATCAAGGGGTTCGGGGGGGTTTATATACAGAATAACAGATACCCCGGGGAGGGAGTTACAGACTGGAATCTAATCAAGGGGTTCGGGGGGGTTTATATACAGAATAACAGATACCCCGGGGAGGGAGTTACAGACTGGAATCTAATCGAGGGGTTTGGGGGGGGTTTATATACAGAATAACAGATACCCCGGGGAGGGAGTTACAGACTGGAATCTAATCGAGGGGTTCGGGGGGGGGTTTATATACAGAATAACAGATACCCCGGGGAGGGAGTTACAGACTGGAATCTAATCGAGGGGTTCGGGGTGGGTTTATATACAGAATAACAGATACCCCGGGGAGGGAGTTACAGACTGGAATCTAATCGAGGGGTTCGGGGTGGGGTTTATATACAGAATAACAGATATCCCGGGGAAGGAGTTACAGACTGGAATCTAATCGAGGGGTTCGAGGTGGGGTTTATATACAGAATAACAGATACCCCGGGAGGGAGTTACAGACTGGAATCTAATCGAGGGGTTCGGGGAGTGTTATATACAGAATAACAGATACCCCGGGGAGGGAGTTACAGACAGGAATCTAATCGAGGGGTTCGGGGTGGTGTTTATATACAGAATCACAGATACCCCGGGGAGGGAGTTCCAGACAGGAATCTAATCGAGGGGTTCGGGGTGGGGTTTATATACAGAATAACAGATACCCCGGGGAGGGAGTTACAGACTGGAATCTAATCGAGGGGTTCGGGGGGGGGTTTATATACAGAATAACAGATACCCCGGGGAGGGAGTTACAGACTGGAATCTAATCGAGGGGTTCGGGGTGGGTTTATATACAGAATAACAGATACCCCGGGGAGGGAGTTACAGACTGGAATCTAATCGAGGGGTTCGGGGTGGGGTTTATATACAGAATAACAGATATCCCGGGGAAGGAGTTACAGACTGGAATCTAATCGAGGGGTTCGAGGTGGGGTTTATATACAGAATAACAGATACCCCGGGAGGGAGTTACAGACTGGAATCTAATCGAGGGGTTCGGGGTGGTTTATATACAGAATAACAGATACCCCGGGGAGGGAGTTACAGACTGGAATCTAATCGAGGGGTTCGGGGTGGTTTATATACAGAATAACAGATACCCCCGGGGAGGGAGTTACAGACTGGAATCTAATCGAGGGGTTCGGGGAGGGGTTTATATACAGAATAACAGATACCCCGGGGAGGGAGTTACAGACTGGAATCTAATCGAGGGGTTCGAGGTGGGGTTTATATACAGAATAACAGATACCCCGGGGAGGGAGTTACAGACTGGAATCTAATCGAGGGGTTCAGGGGGGGGGGTTTATATACAGAATAACAGATACCCCGGGAGGGAGTTACAGACTGGAATCTAATCGAGGGGTTCGGGGGGGTTTATATACAGAATAACAGATACCCCGGGGAGGGAGTTACAGACTGGAATCTAATCGAGGGGTTCGGGGGGGTTTATATACAGAATAACAGATACCCCGGGGAGGGAGTTACAGACTGGAATCTAATCGAGGGGTTCGGGGAGTGTTATATACAGAATAACAGATACCCCGGGGAGGGAGTTACAGACAGGAATCTAATCGAGGGGTTCGGGGTGGTGTTTATATACAGAATCACAGATACCCCGGGGAGGGAGTTCCAGACAGGAATCTAATCGAGGGGTTCGGGGGGGTTTATATACAGAATAACAGATACCCCCGGGGAGGGAGTTACAGACTGGAATCTAATCGAGGGGTTCGGGGGGGGTTATATACAGAATAATAGATACCCCGGGGAGGGAGTTACAGACTGGAATCTAATCAAGGGGTTCAGGGGGGGCGTTATATACAGAATAACACATACCCCGGGGAGGGAGTTACAGACTGGAATCTAATCAAGGGGTTCGGGGGGGGTTATATACAGAATAACAGATACCCCGGGGAGGGAGTTACAGACTGGAATCTAATCGAGGGGTTCGGGGAGTGTTATATACAGAATAACAGATACCCCGGCGAGGGAGTTACAGACTGGAATCTAATCGGGGGGTTCGGGGGGTGGGGGGTTATATACAGAATAACAGATACCCCGGGGAGGGAGTTACAGACTGGAATCTAATCGAGGGGTTCGGGGAGGGGTTTAT
This sequence comes from Chiloscyllium punctatum, assembly GCF_047496795.1. Classification (NCBI taxonomy): domain Eukaryota; kingdom Metazoa; phylum Chordata; class Chondrichthyes; order Orectolobiformes; family Hemiscylliidae; genus Chiloscyllium; species Chiloscyllium punctatum. The sequence goes on from NW_027310018.1 coordinate 163,579, forward strand.
ATACAGAATAACAGATACCCCGGGGAGGGAGTTACAGACTGGAATCTAATCGAGGGGTTCGGGGGTGTTTATATACAGAATAACAGATACCCCCGGGAGGGAGTTACAGACTGGAATCTAATCAAGGGGTTCGGGGTGGGGTTTATATACAGAATAACAGATACCCCGGGGAGGGAGTTACAGACTGGAATCTAATCAAGGGGTTCGGGGTGGGGTTTATATACAGAATAACAGATACCCCGGGGAGGGAGTTACAGACTGGAATCTAATCGAGGGGTTCGGGGGGGTTTATATACAGAATAACAGATACCCCGGGAGGGTGTTACAGACTGGAATCTAATCGAGGGGTTCGGGGGGGTTTATATACAGAATAACACATACCCCGGGGAGGGAGTTACAGACTGGAATCTAATCAAGGGGTTCGGGGTGGGGTTTATATACAGAATAACAGATACCCCGGGGAGGGAGTTACAGACTGGAATCTAATCGGGGGGTTCGGGGGGGTTTATATACAGAATAACAGCTCCCCCCAGGGAGGGTGTGACAGACTGGAATCTAATCGAGGGGTTCGGGGGGGATTTATATACAGAATAACAGATACCCCGGGGAGGGGTTTACAGACTGGAATCTAATCGAGGGGTTCGGGGGGGATTTATATACAGAATAACAGATACCCCGGGGAGGGAGTTACAGACTGGAATCTAATCGAGGGGTTCGGGGGGGTTTATATACAGAGTAACAGATACCCCGGGGAGGGAGTTACAGACTGGAAACTAATCGAGGGGTTCGGGGGGGGGTTTATATACAGAATAACAGATACCCCGGGGAGGGAGTTACAGACTGGAAACTAATCGAGGGGTTCAGGGGGGTTTATATACAGAATAACAGATACCCCGCGGAGGGAGTTACAGACTGGAATCTAATCGAGGGGTTCAGGGGGGTTTATATACAGAATAACAGACACCCCGGGGGAGGGACTTACAGACTGGAAACTAATCGAGGGGTTCAGGGGGGTTTATATACAGAATAACAGATACCCCGCGGAGGGAGTTACAGACTGGAATCTAATCGAGGGGTTCGGGGGGGTTTATATACAGAATAACAGATACCCCGGGGAGGGAGTTACAGACTGGAATCTAATCGAGGGGTTCGGGGGGGTTTATATACAGAATAACAGATACCCCCGGGGAGGGAGTTACAGACTGGAATCTAATCGAGGGGTTCAGGGGGGTTTATATACAGAATAACAGCTCCCCGGGGAGGGAGTTACAGACTGGAATCTAATCGAGGGGTTCGGGGGGGTTTATATACAGATTAACAGCTCCCCGGGGAGGGAGTTACAGACTGGAATCTAATCGAGGGGTTCAGGGGGGTTTATATACAGAATAACAGATACCCCGGGGAGGGAGTTACAGACTGGAATCTAATCGAGGGGTTCGGGGGGGTTTATATACAGAATAACAGATACCCCGGGGAGGGAGTTACAGACTGGAATCTAATCGAGGGGTTCGGTGGGGTTTATATACAGAATAACAGATACCCCGGGGAGGGAGTTACAGACTGGAATCTAATCGAGGGGTTCGGGGGGGTTTATATACAGAATAACAGATACCCCGGGAGGGAGTTACAGACTGGAATCTAATCGAGGGGTTCGGGGAGGTTTATATACAGAATAACAGCTCCCCCCCGGGAGGGAGTTACAGACTGGAATCTAATCGAAGGGTTCGGGGCAGGTGGTTATATACAGAATAACAGATACCCCGGGGAGGGAGTTACAGACTGGAATCTAATCGAGGGGTTCGGGGGGGTTTATATACAGAATAACAGATACCCCGGGGAGGGAGTTACAGACTGGAATCTAGTCGAGGGGTTCAGGAGGGGGTTATATACAGAATAACAGATACCCCGTGGAGGGAGTTACAGACTGGAATCTAATCGAGGGGTTCGGGGGGGGGTTTATATACAGAATAACAGATACCCCGGGGAGGGAGTTACAGACTGGAATCTAATCGAGGGGTTCGGGGTGGTTTATATACAGAATAACAGCTCCCCCCGGGGGAGGGAGTTACAGACTGGAATCTAATCGAAGGGTTCGGGGCGGGTGGTTATATACAGAATAACAGATACCCCGGGGAGGGAGTTACAGACTGGAATCTAATCGAGGGGTTCGGGGTGGGTTATATACAGAATAACTGATACCCCGGGGAGGGAGTTACAGACTGGAATCTAATCGAGGGGTTCAGGGGGGGTTTTTATACAGAATAACAGATACCCCGGGGAGGGAGTTACAGACTGGAATCTAATCGAGGGGTTCAGGGGTGGGTTATATACAGAATAACTGATACCCCGGGGAGGGAGTTACAGACTGGAATCTAATCGAGGGGTTCGGGGTGGTTTATATACAGAATAACAGATACCCCGGGGAGGGAGTTACAGACTGGAATCTAATCGAGGGGTTCAGGGGTCGTTTATATACAGAATAACAGATACCCCGGGGAGGGAGTTACAGACTGGAATCTAATCGAGGGGTTCAGGGGGGTTTATATACAGAATAACAGATACCCCGGGGAGGGAGTTACAGACTGGAATCTAATCGAGGGGTTCAGGGGTCGTTTATATACAGAATAACAGATACCCCGGGGAGGGAGTTACAGACTGGAATCTAATCGAGGGGTTCGGGGGGGTTTATATACAGAATAACAGATACCCCCGGGGGAGGGAGTTACAGACTGGAATCTAATCGAGGGGTTCGGGGGGGGGGTTTATATACAGAATAACAGATACCCCGGGGAGGGAGTTACAGACTGGAATCTAATCGAGGGGTTCGAGGGGGTTTATATACAGAATAACAGATACCCCGGGGAGGGAGTTACAGACTGGAATCTAATCGAGGGGTTCAGGGGGGTTTATATACAGAATAACAGATACCCCGGGGAGGGAGTTACAGACTGGAATCTAATCGAGGGGTTCAGGGGTCGTTTATATACAGAATAACAGATACCCCCGGGGAGGGAGTTACAGACTGGAATCTAATCGAGGGGTTCGAGGGGGTTTATATACAGAATAACAGATACCCGGGAGGGAGTTACAGACTGGAATCTAATCGAGGGGTTCGGGGTGGGGTTTATATACAGAATAACAGATACCCCGGGGAGGGAGTTACAGACTGGAATCTAATCGAGGGGTTCGGGGGGGTTTATATACAGAATAACAGATACCCCGGGAGGGAGTTACAGACTGGAATCTAATCGAGGGGTTCAGGGGTCGTTTATATACAGAATAACAGATACCCCGGGGAGGGAGTTACAGACTGGAATCTAATCGAGGGGTTCGAGGGGGTTTATATACAGAATAACAGCTCCCCGGGGAGGGAGTTACAGGCTGGAATTTAATCGAGGGGTTCGGGGGGGTTTATATACAGAATAACAGATACCCCGGGGAGGGAGTTACAGACTGGAATCTAATCGAGGGGTTCGAGGGGGTTTATATACAGAATAACAGATACCCCGGGGAGGGAGTTACAGACTGGAATCTAATCGAGGGGTTCGAGGGGGTTTATATACAGAATAACAGATACCCCGGGGAGGGAGTTACAGACTGGAATCTAATCGAGGGGTTCGAGGGGGTTTATATACAGAATAACAGCTCCCCGGGGAGGGAGTTACAGGCTGGAATTTAATCGAGGGGTTCGGGGGGGTTTATATACAGAATAACAGCTCCCCCCAGGGAGGGAGTTACAGACTGGAATCTAATCGAGGGGTTCGGGGGGGGGTTATATACAGAATAACAGATACCCCGGGAGGGAGTGACAGACTGGAATCTAATCGAGGGGTTCGGGGGGGGTTTATATACAGAATAACAGCTCCCCCCAGGGAGGGAGTTACAGACTGGAATTTAATCGCGGGGTTCGGGGGGATTTATATACAGAATAACCGATACCCCGGGGAGGGAGTTACAGACTGGAATCTATTCGAGGTGTTCCGGGGGGTTTATATACAGAATAACAGATACCCCGGGGAGGGAGTTACAGACTGGAATCTAATCGAGGGGTTCGGGGTGGTGTATATACAGAATAACAGATACCCCGGGGAGGGTGTTACAGACTGGAATCTAATCGAGGGGTTCGGGGGGGTTTATATACAGAATAACAGCTCCCAGGGGAGGGAGTTACAGACTGGAATCTAATCGAGGGGTTCGGGGGGGGGTTTATATACAGAATAACAGCTCCCCAGGGAGGGAGGTACAGATGGAAATCTAATCGAGGGGTTCGGGGGGGTTTATATACAAAATAACAGATACCCCGGGAGGGAGTTACAGACTGGAATCTAATCGAGGGGTTCGGGGGGGTTTATATACAGAATAACAGATACCCCGGGGAGGGAGTTACAGACTGGAATCTAATCGAGGGGTTCGGGGGGGGGTTTATATACAGAATAACAGATACCCCCGGGGAGGGAGTTACAGACTGGAGTCTAATCGAGGGGTTCGGGGTGGGGTTTATATACAGAATAACAGATACCCCGGGAGGGAGTTACAGACTGGAATCTAATCGAGGGGTTCGGGGGGGGGTTTATATACAGAATAACAGATACCCCGGGAGGGAGTTACAGACTGGAATCTAATCGAGGGGTTCGGGGGGGTTTATATACAGAATAACAGCTCCCCAGGGAGGGAGTTCCAGACAGGAATCTAATCGAGGGGTTCGGGGTGGGGTTTATATACAGAATAACAGATACCCCGGGGAGGGAGTTACAGACTGGAATCTAATCAAGGGGTTCGGGGGGGTTTATATACAGCATAACAGATACCCCGGGGAGGGAGTTACAGACTGGAATCTAATCAAGGGGTTCGGGGGGGTTTATATACAGAATAACAGATACCCCGGGGAGGGAGTTACAGACTGGAATCTAATCGAGGGGTTTGGGGGGGGTTTATATACAGAATAACAGATACCCCGGGGAGGGAGTTACAGACTGGAATCTAATCGAGGGGTTCGGGGGGGGGTTTATATACAGAATAACAGATACCCCGGGGAGGGAGTTACAGACTGGAATCTAATCGAGGGGTTCGGGGTGGGTTTATATACAGAATAACAGATACCCCGGGGAGGGAGTTACAGACTGGAATCTAATCGAGGGGTTCGGGGTGGGGTTTATATACAGAATAACAGATATCCCGGGGAAGGAGTTACAGACTGGAATCTAATCGAGGGGTTCGAGGTGGGGTTTATATACAGAATAACAGATACCCCGGGAGGGAGTTACAGACTGGAATCTAATCGAGGGGTTCGGGGAGTGTTATATACAGAATAACAGATACCCCGGGGAGGGAGTTACAGACAGGAATCTAATCGAGGGGTTCGGGGTGGTGTTTATATACAGAATCACAGATACCCCGGGGAGGGAGTTCCAGACAGGAATCTAATCGAGGGGTTCGGGGTGGGGTTTATATACAGAATAACAGATACCCCGGGGAGGGAGTTACAGACTGGAATCTAATCAAGGGGTTCGGGGGGGTTTATATACAGAATAACAGATACCCCGGGGAGGGAGTTACAGACTGGAATCTAATCGAGGGGTTCGGGGGGGTTTATATACAGAATAACAGTTCCCACCGGGGACGGAGTTACAGACTGGAATCTAATCGAGGGGTTCGGGGGGATTTATATACAGAATAACAGATACCCTGGGGAGGGAGTTACAGACTGGAATCTAATCGAGGGGTTCAGCGGTGGTTTATATACAGAATTACAGATACCCCGGGGAGGGAGTTACAGACTGGAATCTAATCGAGGGGTTCGGGGTTGTTTATATACAGAATAACAGATACCCCGGGGAGGGAGTTACAGACTGGAATCTAATCGAGGGGTTCGGGGGGGGAGGTTATATACAGAATAACAGATACCCCGGGGAGGGAGTTACAGACTGGAATCTAATCGAGGGGTTCAGGGGGTTTATATACAGAATAACAGATACCCCAGGGAGGGAGTTACAGACTGGAATCTAATCGAGGGTTTCGGGGGGGTTTATATACAGAATAACAGCTCCCCCCCGGGGAGGGAGTTACAGACTGGAATCTAATCGAGGGGTTCGGGGGGGGTTTATATACAGAATAACAGATACCCCGGGGGGGAGTTACAGACTGGAATCTAATCGAGGGGTTCGGGGGGGATTTATATACAGAATAACAGATACCCCGGGGAGGGAGTTACAGACTGGAATCTAATCGAGGGGTTCGGGGGGGGATTTATATACAGAATAACAGATACCCCGGGGAGGGAGTTACAGACTGGAATCTAATCGAGGGTTTCGGGGGGGTTTATATACAGAATAACAGATACCCCGCGAGGGAGTTACAGACTGGAATCTAATCGAGGGGTTCGGGGGGGTTTATATACAGAATAACAGATACCCCGGGGAGGGAGTTACAGACTGGAATCTAATCGAGGGTTTCGGGGGGGTTTATATACAGAATAACAGATACCCCGCGAGGGAGTTACAGACTGGAATCTAATCGAGGGGTTCGGGGTGGTTTATATACAGAATAACAGATACCGGGGAGGGAGTTACAGACTGGAATCTAATCGAGGGGTTCGGGGTGGGGTTTATATACAGAATAACAGCTCCCCCGGGAGGGAGTTACAGAGTGGAATCTAATCGAGGGGTTCGGGGTGGGGTTTATATACAGAATAACAGATACCCCGGGGAGGGAGTTACAGACTGGAATCTAATCGAGGGGTTTGGGGGGGGTTTATATACAGAATAACAGATACCCCCGGGGAGGGAGTTACAGACTGGAATCTAATCGAGGGGTTTGGGGGGGGTTTATATACAGAATAACAGATACCCCGGGGAGGGAGTTACAGACTGGAATCTAATCGAGGGGTTCGGGGGGGGTTTATATACAGAATAACAGATACCCGGGAGGGAGTTACAGACTGGAATCTAATCGAGGGGTTCGGGGGGGGGGTTTATATACAGAATAACAGATACCCCGGGGAGGGAGTTACAGACTGGAATCTAATCGAGGGGTTCGGGGGGGGGGTTTATACACAGAATAACAGATACCCGGGAGGGAGTTACAGACTGGAATCTAATCGAGGGGTTCGGGGCGGTTTATATACAGAATAACAGATACCCCGGGGAGGGAGTGCCCCTGGATTCGGTTCTAGTCTGTCTGGTGAGTTTGAGGTTTTAGCGTTTCAAAGTGAATATGCCACAACCATTTGTCTGTCCCCTGACCAACTGGCCGGAGAGGTTCGTAAACCTGCTGTTCTGCAGAAGCTGGATCCCAGGAGCCAGCCGAGTGAGAATTACACTGAACAAGGATGTGTGAAATCACTCAGGTCTGTGCAGATCAAAGTGCAGGGAGGTTTAAATAGAGGGAAGGTGTGAGGGTGAGATAGGAGCTGGAAAACAAGGGTGACACTGCGAGAGAGAGAGAGAGAGAGAGAGACACAGAGAGAGAGAGAGCTGGAGACCAGGACACACTGAGGTGTGCAGGGATACAGAGACCGAACTACAGATTGACAGAGAGAGGGAGAGAGGGAGACAGAGTGAGGGTGAATCACAGTCCAGTGAGATAGGGAGAGAGAGAGAGAGAGAGAGAGGGAGAGGGAGACAGAGTGAGGGTGAATCACAGTACAGTGAGATAGGGAGAGAGAGAGAGAGAGAGAGAGAGAGGGACAGAGTGAATGAGATAGAGAAAGAGTGAGTGATACAGGGAGTGGGTTAGACAGAGAGAATGAGTGAGTGAGACAGAGAGGGGAGAGAGAGAGAGAGACGGAGGGCCTGGGTTAGACAGAGAGAGAATGAGTTAGACACAGACAGAGAGGGGATAGATAGACTGTGAGTGAGACAGAGAGATAGAGAGAGTGAGAGAGTCTGTCTGGGTTAGACAGACAGAGAGTGAGTGAGTGAGTGAGTGAGAGGGGAGAGACAGACATAGTGAGGGAGACAGAGACGGGGTGAGACAGAGACAGAGACAGAGACAGAGGCGGACTGAGCTACTTACTGGACAGATCGTTGTGATTTCTCCCTCGCTGGGTCACTGGGAGGGAGCTGCGTTTGCACAAGAGAGTGATTTTGTGAAAGACTTTGCGATGGAAACACGTTTTGGTCAGAGTGTGTATCAGTCAGAGACACCCTTTAACCAGTATGGATCATGTCCCTTCACCGTGAGTGGTCCATTGGTGCCCAGTTACACTGAGCAACAACTCTCCTCCAACACGCTGCGATACCCAGGTAAACACAGGGGTTTCATCACCCACTTTACTAACCTGTACCAGCTAGACAGGCCCAATGGTCTCCTTCCTCTCATACTGACAGCACCCTGTCTGTAACAGTCTCTCTCTCCCTCTCACACTCTCTCTCTCTCCCTCCTTCCCTCTCTGTCTATCTCTCTCTCTCCCTCCTCTCTCTATCTCTCTCTCCCTCCCTCTCTATCTATCCCCCTCTCTTTCTCTGTCCCTCTTGCGCTCTTTATCTCTCTCCTCCCTCCCTCGATCTCTCCATCTCTCTCTCCCTCCCTGTCCCTCTCTGTCTCTATTTCTCTGCCTGTTCTCTCTCACTCCCTCCCTCTCCTGCTCTATCTCTCCCTCTATCTCTCTCCCTCCGTGTGTCCCTCTCTCTGCCTATCTCTCTCTCCCCCTCCCTTTGTCCCTCTTGCGCTCTCTCTATCCCTCTATCTCTTTCCATCCTCTCTCAGTCTGTTTCTCCCTTTCTCGCTCTCTCCCATGTCTCTGTCTCTCAGACTTCCTCTATTGCCCTCTCTCTCTCCTCACTCCCTGTTTCAGTCCCTCTTGCTCTCTCTCCCTTTCCTTCCCTCTGTCTCAATCTCCTTAACTCTCTCACCCACATGTCTCATTCTCCCCACCCTGGGGTGGACAGTGGTTCAGAAATCAGCACTGCTGTCTCACAGTGCTAGGGACCCAGGGTTCAATCCCACTCTCGGGGGGCAACTGTCTGTCTGTGTGGAGTTTGCACGTTCTCCCCGTGTCTGTGTGGGATTCTTCCGGGTGCTCCGGTTTCCTCCCACAGTCCAAATGTGTGCAGGTTTGGGTGGATTGGCCGTGGGGAAATTGTCCCGTAGTGCCCAGGGATGTGTAGGTTAGGGTGGATCGGCCGTGGGGAAATTGTCCCGTAGTGCCCAGGGATGTGCAGGTTAGGGTGGGATTGGCCGTGGGGAAATTGTCCCGTAGTGCCCAGGGATGTGCAGGTTTGGGTGGATCGGCCGTGGGGAAATTGTCCCCTAGTGCCCAGGGATGTGCAGGTTAGGGTGGGATCGGCCGTGGGGAAATTGTCCCGTAGTGCCCAGGGATGTGCGGGTTAGGGTGGATCGGCCGTGGGGAAATTGTCCCGTAGTGCCCAGGGATGTGTGGGTTAGGGTGGATCGGCCGTGGGGAAATTGTCCCGTAGTGCCCAGGGATGTGCAGGTTAGGGTGGGATCGGCCATGGGGAAATTGTCCCGTAGTGCCTAGGGATGTGCGGGTTAGGGTGGATCGGCCGTGGGGAAATTGTCCCGTAGTGCCCAGGGATGTACAGGTTAGGGTGGGTCGGCCGTGGGGAAATTGTCCCGTAGTGCCAGGGATGTGCAGGTTAGGGTGGGATCGGCCATGGGGAAATTGTCCCGTAGTACCCAGGGATGTGTAGGTTAGGGTGGGATCGGCTGTGGGGAAATTGTCCCGTAGTGCCCAGGGATGTGCAGGTTAGGGTGGATCGGCCGTGGGGAAATTGTCCCGTAGTGCCCAGGGATGTGCAGGTTAGGGTCGGATCGGCCGTGGGGAAATTGTCCCGTAGTGCCCAGGGATGTGCGGGTTAGGGTGGGATCGGCCGTGGGGAAATTATCCCGTAGTGCCGAGGGATGTGCAGGTTAGGGTGGAGTGGCCGTGCGGAAATTGTCCCGTAGTGCCCAGGGATGTGCAGGTTAGGGTGGGATTGGCCGTGGGGAAATTGTCCCGTAGTGCCCAGGGATGTGCAGGTTAGGGTGGGATCGGCTGTGGGGAAATTGTCCCGTAGTGCCCAGGGATATACAGGTTTGGGTGGATTGGCCGTGGGGACAGTGTCCCGTAGTGCCCAGGGATGTACAGGTTAGGGTGGGATTGGCCGTGGGGAAATTGTCTCATAGTGCGCAGGGATGTGCAGGTTAGGGTGGGATTGGCCGTGGGGAAATTGTCCCGTAGTGTCCAGGGATGTGCAGGTTAGGGTGGATCGGCCGTGGGGAAATTGTCCCGTAGTGCCCAGGGATGTACAGGTTAGGGTGGATTGGCCGTGGGGACAGTGTCCCGTAGTGCCCAGGGATGTACAGGTTAGGGTGGGATTGGCCGTGGGGAAATTGTCCCGTAGTGTCCAGGGATGTGCAGGTTAGGGTGGATCGGCCGTGGGGAAATTGTCCCGTAGTGCCCAGGGATGTACAGGTTAGGGTGGGATTGGCCGTGGGGAAATTGTCTCATAGTGCCCAGGGATGTGCAGGTTAGGGTGGATTGGCCGTGGGGACAGTGTCCCGTAGTGCCCAGGGATGTACAGGTTAGGGTGGGATTGGCCGTGGGGAAATTGTCCCGTAGTGCCCAGGGATGTACAGGTTAGGGTGGATTGGCCGTGGGGACAGTGTCCCGTAGTGCCCAGGGATGTACAGGTTAGGGTGGGATTGGCCGTGGGGAAATTGTCCCGTAGTGTCCAGGGATGTGCAGGTTAGGGTGGATTGGCCGTGGGGACAGTGTCCCGTAGTGCCCAGGGATGTACAGGTTAGGGTGGGATTGGCCGTGGGGAAATTGTCTCATAGTGCGCAGGGATGTGCAGGTTAGGGTGGGATTGGCCGTGGGGACAGTGTCCCGTAGTGCCCAGGGATGTGCAGGTTAGGGTGGGATCGGCCGTGGGGAAATTGTCCCGTAGTGCCCAGGGATGTGCAGGTTAGGGTGGGATCGGCCGTGGGGAAATTGTCCCGTAGTGCCCAGGGATGTGCAGGTTAGGGTGGGATCGGCCGTGGGGAAATTGTCCCTGTAGTGCCCAGGGATGTGCAGGTTAGGGTGGATCGGCCGTGGGGAAATTGTCCCGTAGTGCTCAGGGATGTGCAGGTTAGGGTGGGATCGGCCGTGGGGAAATTGTCCCGTAGTGCCCAGGGATGTGCAGGTTAGGGTGGGATCGGCCGTGAGGAAATTGTCCCGCAGTGCCCAGGGATGTGCAGGTTAGGGTGGGATCGGCCGTGGGGAAATTGTCCTGTAGTGCCCAGGGATGTGCAGGTTAGGGTGGGATTGGTCGTGGGGAAATTGTCCCGTAGTGCCCAGGGATGTACAGGTTAGGGTGGGATTGGCCGTGGGGAAATTGTCCCGTAGTGCCCAGGGATGTACAGGTTAGGGTGGATCGGCTGTGGGGAAATTGTCCCGTAGTGTCCAGGGATGTGCAGGTTAGGGTGGATCGGCCGTGGGGAAATTGTCCCGTAGTGCCCAGGGATGTGCAGGTTAGGGTGGGATCGGCCGTGGGGAAATTGTCCCGTAGTGCCCAGGGATGTGCAGGTTAGGGTGGGATCGGCCGTGGGGAAATTGTCCCGTAGTGCCCAGGGATGTGCAGGTTAGGGTGGGATTGGCCGTGGGGAAATTGTCCCGTAGTGCCCAGGGATGTACAGGTTAGGGTGGGATTGGCCGTGGGGAAATTGTCCCGTAGTGCCCAGGGATGTGCAGGTTAGGGTGGATCGGCCGTGGGGAAATTGTCCCGTAGTGCCCAGGGATGTGCAGGTTAGGGTTGGGATCGGCCGTGGGGAAATTGTCCCGTAGTGCCCAGGGATGTGCAGGTTAGGGTGGGATCGGCGTGGGGAAATTGTCCCGTAGTGCCCAGGGATGTGCAGGTTAGGGTGGGTTGGCCGTGGGGAAATTGTCCCGTAGTGCCCAGGATGTGCAGGTTAGGTGGGATCGGCAGTGCGGAAATTGTCACGTAGTGCCCAGGGATGTGCAGGTTAGGGTGGATTTGCCGTGGGAAATTGTCCCGTAGTGCCCAGGGATGTGCAGGTTAGGGTGGGTTTGGCCGTGGGGAAATTGTCCCGTAGTGCCCAGGGATGTACAGGTTAGGTGGGATGGCCGTGGGGAATGGAATTCTCATAGTGCCCAGGGATGTGCAGGTTAGGGTGGATTGCCGTGGGAAACCCACGGGATAAACTGGGGGTGTTATGGTGGTGGGGTTCGATGGGCTGAATGGCCAGTTTCCACCCTGTGGGGACTCTGTCTCTCTGTCTCTCGTCTCTCTCTCTCGACACTCTCTCTCTCACACTCTCTCTCTACTCTCTCTGCGGGACTACCCATCTCGCCTCTCTCTCCTCTCTCTCACACTCTCTCTCTCTCTCACACTCTCCCCCTCTCTCTCTCACACTCTCTCTCTCTCTCACACTCTCTCTCTCTCTCTCACACTCTCCCCTCTCTCTCTCTCTCACACTCTCTCTCTCTCTCACACACACTCTCTCTCTCTCTCTCACACACTCTCTCTCTCTCTCTCTCTCTCACACTCTCCCCCTCTCTCACACTCTCTCTCTCTCTCTCACACTCTCTCTCTCTCTCTCTCTCACACTCTCCCCCTCTCTCACTCTCTCTCTCTCTCTCACACTCTCCCCTCTCTCTCTCACACTCTCTCTCTCTCTCTCACACTCTCTCTCTCTCTCTCTCTCTCTCACACTCTCTCTCTCTCTCACACTCTCCCCCTCTCTCACACTCTCTCTCTCTCTCACACTATCTCTCTCTCTCTCTCTCCCCCTCTCTCACACTCTCTCTCTCACACTCTCTCTCTCTCTCACACTCTCTCTCACACTCTCTCTCTCTCTCTCTCTCTCTCCCCTCTCTCTCTCTCTCTCTCTCACACTCTCTCTCTCTCTCCCCCTCTCTCTCTCTCTCTCTCTCTCTCACACACACTCTCTCTCTCTCTCTCTCACACTCTCTCTCTCTCTCCCCCTCTCTCACACTCTCTCACTCTCTCTCACACTCTCCCCCTCTCTCACACTCTCTCTCTCTCTCTCACACACACACTCTCTCTCCCTCTCTCACACACTCTCTCTCTCTCCTCTCTCACACACTCTCTCTCTCTCTCTCACACACTCTCTCTCTCTCTCTCTCCCCTCTCTCACACTCTCTCACTCTCTCTCACACTCTCCCCCTCTCTCACACTCTCTCTCTCTCTCTCTCTCACACTCTCTCTCTCCTCTCTCTCACACTCTCTCTCTCTCTCTCACACACACTCTCTCTCTCCCTCTCTCACACTCTCTCTCTCTCTCTCTCACACACTCTCTCACACTCTCCCCCTCTCTCTCTCACACTCTCTCTCTCTCTCTCTCACACTCTCCCCCTCTCTCACACTCTCTCTCTCTCTCTCTCACACACTCTCTCACACTCTCCCTCTCTCTGTTCCAGGAGAGTATGATCCCGCAGTGCAGCGATTTGAGGGATCCCTGTTCCCGGGATGTGAGAAAACTCCACGATTACTGTCACCCATATCCCGATCTCTCAGCTCCAGCTCTCAGCCGAATCCCACCTTCTCCCGGGGAATGTGTCCGTCCGCCTGGAAAACCAGGATCTCTGAAGAAATTCTCCAGCATCGGCACCGAGATGATCATCACCAAGGCAGGGAGGTGAGTGAGAGGCGAAGTCATCGAGTCCCCCCTCCCTCCTCCCCCTCACTCACCCTCCCTCTCTCCCTCTCTCCCTCCCCTCACTCACCCTCCCTCTCTCCCTCTCTCCCTCCCCCTCACTCACCCTCCCTCTCTCCCTCTCTCCCTCCCCTCACTCACCCCTCCCTCTCTCCCTCTCTCCCTCCCCCTCACTCACCCTCCTCTCTCCCTCCCCCTCCCTCCCCCTCACTCACCCTCCCTCT
>NW_027310018.1:177522-216751 GCF_047496795.1 Chiloscyllium punctatum
CAGAGATGGAGAGATGAAGACAGAGAGACTAACGAAACAGAATTGAGCCAGCCTCATCACTACCCTGTCTGAGTGCAAGACACTACAGCTCCCTCTCCCACCACTCAAAAAGGGGAGACACACAGAGTAAAGCTCCCTCTACACCATGAAACAGAAAGCCATCTGTTAAGTAAGGCCCCCCCCCCCATCCAACATTCCCAGCACGGGGAATTCCCAAAGGACTAGCCACACTACCATACATCAAGAGCATTTCTGAACTGACAGCCAGACTACTGCGACCACTAGGACTCATTACAGCACACAAACCAACAGTCACTCTCAGACAACAACTCACCAGGACGAAGGACCCGATACCCAACATGAGCAAAACCAATGTCGTGTACAAAATCCCATGCAAGGACTGCAGAAAACACTACATCGGACAAACAGGAAGACAGTTAACGATCCGTATACACGAACACCAACTAGCCACGAAACGACACGACCAGCTATCCTTAGTAGCCACACACCCAGATGACAAGCAACATGAATTCGACTGGGACAACACTACCATTATAGGACAAGCCAAACACAGAACAGCCAGGGAATTCCTAGAGGCATGGCACTCATCCACAGATTCAGTCAATAAACACATCGACCTGGACCCAATATACTGACCACTGCAGCGGGCAGCTGGAACTGACAACCAGAAGCAGCAGATACGAACCACTACAAATGGAGGAGGAAAGATCACAGAAGGTGCTTCACAGGAGGTTCCCCAGCACTGAGGATGTCACCTAGACAGGGGACGAAACGTCTGCAACACATATTCCCAGCTCGGCGAACACAACCACAACAACAAGCACCCGAGCTACAAATCTTGGAAGAGTAAAGCTTTCTCTACACTGCCCCCCATCCCAGGGACAGGGGCACCATGGGGTTAGATACAGAGCAAAGCTCCCTTTACACTGCCCCTCCATCCCAGGGACAGGGACAGCATGGGGTTAGATACAGAGTAAAGCTCCCTCTACACTGCCCCCCCTCCCCCCATCCCAGGGACAGGGGCACCATGGGGTTAGATACAGAGTAAAGCTCCCTCTACACTGCCCCCCCTCCCCCCATCCCAGGGACAGGGGCACCATGGGGTTAGATACAGAGTAAAGCTCCCTCTACACTGTCCCCCCCCATCCCAGGAACAGGGACAGAGATTAGATCCAGAGTAAAGCTCCCTGTACACCATCCTCCCCACCCTGGGACAGGGACAGGGACAGGGACAGAGATTAGATCCAGAGTAAAGCTCCCTGTACACCATCCTTCCCACCCTGGGACAGGGACAGAGATTAGATCCAGAGTAAAGCTCCCTGTACACCATCCTCCCCACCCTGGGACAGGGACAGGGACAGGGACAGAGATTAGATACAGTGGTTGTAAAGGTACCTCAGAATAAACATTTACAGGAGACCTGAGTGAACGTTTGCACTTTTTATTGGGTTTTTTTTTTTGAAGATTTTATTTGAAGAGTGAATCTTTCATTAAAAACATTGCAGAGTCGATCCTGAAGACAGATGGAGTTGTTTGTCACAGGTCTGTCTGTCGAGAGTAGTTAATGACAGTGTGGTCACCAAAGTGAGGCCATCCCTCCCAGTGTTCCCAATCCACCAAGTTCGACAATTGTTTGGGGGGGGGGGGGGGGGTAACCCTTACCCCCATCAGGGAGAGTCCATGCCCCCTTGGGTGGGGTGAAGGTGGGGCACTCTTTCACCCCCACCCCCCCCCATCAGGACAGTCTGCAGCGTGCAGGAGACCCATAGCCTGGCCACTGTGGGGGGGTGTGACTGAGGGTCCTGAGGTGTCTGGGACAGGAGGTCAAAGGGGAGAGATGTGACCCCACAGCTGAGAGGGGAAAGGGGGATGGGGAAAGGGGGATGGGGAAAGCACACTGGCAACCAGGCCGGGGGGGGGCGGGGGCGGGGGTGAAGGGGGAGAAAGCCAGAAAGAGTTTGGGCGTGTGTGGGCATGTGTCTCTGTGGATATGAGGCTGTGTGTGTTTGTGAGAGAGAGAGAGACAGGAAGACAGAGACTCACACAGACGTAGTGTGTGTGAGAGAGAGAGAGTGAGTGTGAGTGAGAGTGTGACTGAGAGAGTGAGTGTGTGACAGAGTGAGAGACAGTGAGTTTGAGTGCGAGTGCGACAGTGAGTGAGTGTGAGTGAGAGTGTGACAGAGTGTGAGTGTGAGAAACAGAGGGAGGGGGGCTGTGTGTGTGTGTGTGTGTGTGTGTGTGTGTGTGTGTGGAGGGATGGGGCACACTGACACGTGCCTGATACCAGAGGGAAACCACCTCCTCTTGGACGCAGCAGCTTCCCATCCCCACCCTGTGAGGTGTGTGTGTGTGTGTGTGTGTGTGTGTGGAGGGATGGGGCACACTGACACGTGCCTGATACCAGAGTGAAACCACCCCCTCTTGGATGTAGCAGCTTCCCATCCCCACCCTGTGAGGTGTGTGTGTGTGTGTGTGTGTGTGTGGAGGGATGGGGCACACTGACACGTGCCTGATACCAGAGGGAAACCACCTCCTCTTGGACGCAGCAGCTTCCCATCCCCACCCTGTGAGGTGTGTGTGTGTGGAGGGATGGGGCACACTGACACGTGCCTGATACCAGAGTGAAACCACCCCCTCTTGGATGTAGCAGCTTCCCATCCCCACCCTGTGAGGTACACATTGCCCAGTGTCCCCTCGATCAGTGGGAGCCTGCTCCTGGGTTGAGCTGGGACTAGGGGCGGGTCCCTCAGAGGATGGAGCTGGGGCTGGTGACGATGGCTGACATTGGGGTCCAGTCTCTGGGGCCTCGGGGGAGGTGGGTGGGGCTGGGATCAGAGCTGGGGTCACAGGAAGTAGTCAGCCACGGGTTTTTTGGAGGGGATGCCGCGTGTTTCCTGAGGGGCGGCCTCAAAGATGATGAACTCCTTCTGGAGATGTTCGTCCAGTTCCAAAATGGCTGCTACATTTCCACACCTGGGGGGGGGGGGGGGGGGGGGGGGTTTGGTGGGGGGGGTGGGAGGGGGAGAGAGGAGGGGAGGGCGGGGGGGAGACAGAGGAGGGGAAGGGCGAAAGGTATGGGGAGGGGGGAAGAGGGTTGGGGGGGAGGCGGGCGAGAGGGAGGCGGGCGAGAGGGAGGGGGGCGAGAGGGAGGGGGGCGAGAGGGAGGGGGGCGAGAGGGAGGGGGGGCGGGATGGGGAGAGAGGGGGTTGGGGAGGGAGAGAGGGAGGGAGGGAGAGAGGGAGGGAGAGAGGGAGGGAGGGAGGGAGAGAGGGAGAGAGGGAGGGAGGGAGAGAGGGAGAGAGGGAGGGAGGGAGGGAGGAGAGAGGGAGGGAGAGAGGGAGGGAGAGAGGGAGGGAGAGAGGGAGGGAGGGAGGGAGGGAGGGAGGGAGAGAGGGAGGGAGAGAGGGAGGGAGAGAGGGAGGGAGAGAGGGAGGGAGGGAGGGAGGGAGAGAGGGAGGGAGAGAGGGAGGGAGAGAGGGAGGGAGAGAGGGAGGGAGAGAGGGAGGGAGGGAGGGAGGGAGGGAGGGAGGGAGGGAGAGAGGGAGGGAGAGAGGGAGGGAGAGAGGGAGGGAGAGAGGGAGGGAGAGAGGGAGGGAGAGAGGGAGGGAGAGAGGGAGGTAGAGAGGGAGGGAGGGAGAGAGAGAGGGAGAGAGGGAGGGAGGGAGAGAGAGAGGGAGAGAGGGAGGGAGAGAGGGAGGGAGGGAGAGAGAGAGGGAGAGAGGGAGGGAGAGAGGGAGAGAGGGAGGGAGGGAGAGAGGGAGGGAGGGAGAGAGGGAGGGAGAGAGGGAGGGAGAGAGGGAGGGAGGGAGGGAGGGAGAGAGGGAGGGAGAGAGGGAGGGAGAGAGGGAGGGAGAGAGGGAGGGAGAGAGGGAGGGAGAGAGGGAGGGAGGGAGAGAGGGAGGGAGAGAGGGAGGGAGGGAGGGAGGGAGAGAGGGAGGGAGAGAGGGAGGGAGAGAGGGAGGGAGAGAGGGAGGGAGAGAGGGAGGGAGAGAGGGAGAGAGGGAGAGAGGGAGAGAGGGAGAGAGGGAGGGAGAGAGGGAGGGAGAGAGGGAGGGAGAGAGGGAGGGAGGGAGAGAGGGAGGGAGAGAGGGAGGGAGAGAGGGAGGGAGAGAGGGAGGGAGAGAGGGAGGGAGGGAGGGAGGGAGGGAGGGAGGGAGGGAGGAGAGGGAGGGAGAGAGGGAGGGAGAGAGGGAGGGAGAGAGGGAGGAGGGAGAGAGGGAGGGAGAGAGGGAGGGAGAGAGGGAGGGAGGGAGAGAGAGGGAGGGAGAGGAGGGAGGGAGGGAGGAGAGGGAGGGAGAGAGGGAGGGAGAGAGGGAGGAGGAGAGAGGGAGGGAGAGAGAGGGAGGGAGGGAGGGAGAGAGAGAGAGGGAGAGACAGCAGCGGTCAGCTCAGTAACACTCCCCTGCGCCACCTCCCCCACTCCACCCCCTGATGGATTCCCAGCCGATGTCTCCCCATCTTCAAGAGGCCATTCAGCCCCTCTATCGCTGTCCTCCAGCTGCCCCTGAGTCAGTGCCCCATCTATCACTGAGGCGACCTCACCCTGTGTAAAGACCATCCACCTCCGTCCCTCCCCGGGAGAGATGAAGAAGAGGCCCTTCAGCCTGCCCTGACCATGCTGTCACACAGCACCCCCTGGGTGTGGCCTGTCTCTCGCTGCTGTCTGATTGACCCCCCCACCCCCCAGAGGACCGGGAGTGATCAAACATCCCCCGATAACCCAGCAAAGTCTCCAGACATTAACGCACAAATCTACGTGAAAACAACATCAACACATCTCCTCAAACCGATGTCACGGTCACACAGGGGACCCCTCACATCTACGTCCCCTCTCTCAGCTCAAACCCACCCTCCCCTCAGCCACTGACATTTCCACCCTGGGGTGGGTGGGGGGAACGACCCATTCTGTCGACACGGCTGAGAACGCTGGCAACTGTTATCAACCCCATCGCTCACCCGAGGCTGTCCACGGACTGTCCGAGCTCCCCTCAGAGCTGACCGCACACACCCCCCCACCCCCACCCCCCCCAGGAATCTCTCCACAGCCTTCCGATAAACGTAGTAGCTAGAACTGTACACCATGTCCCAAACGGGGGCCTGAGTAACGTCCAGCACAGCTGCCGCGTGACTGGGCAGTTTCCCTCCTCCAGGTGGGACACAGTGGGTCGACCCACAGCGGGTTCAAGGTGGCAGCTGACCAGCACCTTGTCGAGGGGGGCAACGAGGGACGGTGGGGGGGGGGGGGCGATAGATGCTGGGCAGAGCAATGCCGATACCCCCACAAACACGCAGCTTTTACAGAACGCCTCGACTGACAGAGGGAAGCACTCCGACATGCCTTCTGGAGGACCTCAGCCATTTTCAGGAGCTGTGGACCCGTGGACCCGTGGGCCCAGATCCCTCGGGGCACGTTCTGCAGCAGGAGGATTGACCATCTCAGCACATCCGTGCCCAGTTCAGGTGATATCACAGAATCAGACCACCCCTGGAGTGAGGAAACAGGCCGTTCGGCCGGGTACGTCCACACACACTGACCCTCCGAAACGTTCCCCATCCAGACCCATTCCCCAAAAACCGACACTTAATCTGGACTAATGCAACCGAACCTGCACGTCCCTGAACACTATGGGCAACCTGGCACGTGAAATCCCCACGGCCGATCCACCCTCACCTGCACATCCCTGGGCACTACGGGGCACTGTCCCCACAGCCAATCCC
This sequence comes from Chiloscyllium punctatum, assembly GCF_047496795.1. Taxonomy (NCBI): domain Eukaryota; kingdom Metazoa; phylum Chordata; class Chondrichthyes; order Orectolobiformes; family Hemiscylliidae; genus Chiloscyllium; species Chiloscyllium punctatum. The sequence continues at coordinate 183,262 of NW_027310018.1, forward strand.
ACCCTAACCTGCACATCCCTGGGCACTACGGGACAATTTCCCCACGGCCAATCCCACCCTAACCTGCACATCCCTGGGCACTACAGGACAATTTCCCCACGGCCAATCCCACCCTAACCTGCACATCCCTGGGCACTATGGGACAATTTCCCCACGGCCGATCCACCCTAACCTGCACATCCCTGGGCACTACGGGGCACTGTCCCCACAGCCAATCCCACACTCACCTGCACATCCCTGGGCACTACAGGACAATTTCCCCACAGCCAATCCCACCCTAACCTGCACATCCCTGGGCACTACGGGACAATTTCCCCACGGCCAATCCCACACTCACCTGCACATCCCTGGGCACTACGGGACAATTTCCCCACAGCCAATCCCACCCTAACCTGCACATCCCTGGGCACTACGGGACAATTTCCCACGGCCGATCCACCCTAACCTGCACATCCCTGGGCACTACGGGACAATTTCCCACGGCCGATCCACCCTAACCTGCACATCCCTGGGCACTACGGGGCACTGTCCCCACAGCCAATCCCACCCTAACCTGCACATCCCTGGGCACTACAGGACAATTTCCCCACGGGACAATCCCACCCTAACCTGCACATCCCTGGGCACTACGGGACAATTTCCCCACGGCCAACCCACCCTAACCTGCACATCCCTGGGCACTACGGGACAATTTCCCCACGGCCAATCCACCCTAACCTGTACATCCCTGGGCACTACGGGACAATTTCCCCACGGCCAATCCCACCCTAACCTGCACATCCCTGGGCACTACAGGATAATTTCCCCACGGCCAATCCCACCCTAACCTGCACATCCCTGGGCACTACGGGACAATTTCCCCACGGCCAATCCCACCCTATCCTGCACATCTCTGGGCATTATGGGACAATTTCCCACGGCCGATCCACCCTAACCTGTACATCCCTGAGCACTACGGGACAATTTCCCAGGGCCCCTAACCTGCACATCCCCATGGGCTCCGAGTGCGGGCTGACCCAGACCGGGAGCGTACACGGGGCTCCGAGTGCGGTCTGACCCAGACCGGGAGTGTACACGGGGCTCCGAGTGCACTCTGACCCAGACCGGGAGTGTACACGGGGCTCCGAGTGCACTCTGACCCAGACCGGGAGTGTACACGGGGCTCCGAGTGCAGTCTGACCCAGAACGGGAGTGTACACGGGGCTCCGAGTGCACTCTGACCCAGACCGGGAGTGTACACGGGGCTCCGAGTGCACTCTGACCCAGACCGGGAGTGTACACGGGGCTCCGAGTGCGGTCTGACCCAGACCGGGAGTGTACACGGGGCTCCGAGTGCGGTCTGACCCAGACCGGGAGTGTACACGGGGCTCCGAGTGCGGTCTGACCCAGACCGGGAGTGTACACGGGGCTCCGAGTGCACTCTGACCCGACCGGGAGTGTACACGGGGCTCCGAGTGCGGTCTGACCCAGACCGGGAGTGTACACGGGGCTCCGAGTGCGGTCTGACCCAGACTGGGAGTGTACACGGGGCTCCGAGTGCACTCTGACCCAGACCGGGGAGTGTACACGGGGCTCCGAGTGCGGTCTGACCCAGACCGGGAGTGTACACGGGGCTCCGAGTGCGGTCTGACCCAGACTGGGAGTGTACACAGCCCTGCTCCCTCTGAGCCTACAGATGTCACATGCCAATGTTCAGAGCAGTATTCCTGGTGGCCTCCACTCACCTGTAGCAGTAATTCGGTGCAGACCAGACAGTTAGCACGGTCTCGTTAAAGTGCCATTTATAACCTTCCATCACCAACTGGTGAGCCCGACAGATCATATCGATGTCATTCGCAGCGTTGAACTGAGTGACGACATCACTGCCAAACAGGTAACCAGCTCCCCTTGGGCTCACACCCCAACCCGTAGTGTCTGAAAAAGCAAACACGGGGAGAGTCAGTGTCCCCCTCCCCCCGTACTCCGGGAGAGTCAGTGTCTCCCCATACCCCGGGGAGAGTTAGCGTCCCCTCCTGTACCCCGGGGAGAGCTAGCGTCCCCTCCCGTGCCCCGGGGAGAGTCAGTGTCCCCCCCCCCCCCCCCCGTACCCCGGGGAGAGTCAGCATCCCCCCCCCCGTACCCCGGGGAGAGTCAGCGTCCCCCCCCTCCCCCCCAGGGAGAGTCAGGGTCCCCCCCTGTACCCCGGGGAGAGTCAGTGCCCCCCCTCCCCCCCCGTACTCCGGGAGAGTCAGCGACCCACCTCGCCCCCCTCCCCCCACCCCCCCACCCGTACCCAGGGGAGAGTTAGTGTCTCCCCATACCCCCGGGGAGAGTCAGCGTTTCCCCCCCCCCGTACCCTGGGGGAGAGTCAGCATCCCCCCCCCGTACCCCGGGGAGAGTCAGCGTCCCCCCCCCGCCCCGTACCCCGGGGAGAGTCAGCGTCCCCCCCCCGTACCCCGGGGAGAGTCAGCGTCCCCCCCCCCCGTACCCCGGGGAGAGTCAGCGTCCCCCCCCCCCCCGATACCCCGGGGAGAGTCAGCGTCCCCCCCCCCGTACCCCGGGGAGAGTCAGCGTCCCCCCCCCCGTACCCCGGGGAGAGTCAGCGTCCCCCCCCCCGTACCCCGGGGAGAGTCAGCGTTCCCCCCCCCCCGTACCCCGGGGAGAGTCAGCGTCCCCCCCCCCCGTACCCCGGGGAGAGTCAGCGTCCCCCCCCCCGTACCCCGGGGAGAGTTAGCATCCCCTCCTGTACCCTGGGGGAGAGTCAGCGTCCCCTCCTGTACCCCGGGGAGAGTTAGCGTCCCCTCCTGTACCCTGGGGAGATTTAGCGTCCCCTCCTGTACCCCGGGGAGAGTCAGTGTCCCCCTCCCCCCCCCCGTACTCCGGGAGAGTCAGCGTCCCCCCCTGTACCCTGGGGAGAGTCAGTGTCCCCCCCCATACCCCTGGGAGAGTCAGCGTCCCCCGCCCCCGGGGAGAGTCAGGAGAGTCAGCGTCCCCCCCCATACCCCTGGGAGAGTCAGCGTCCCCCCCCCCCCCCCCGGGGAGAGTCAGTGTCCCCCTCCCCCCCGTACTCCGGGAGAGTCAGCGACCCACCTCGCCCCCCACCCGTACCCAGGGGAGAGTTAGTGTCTCCCCATACCCCGGGGAGAGTCAGCGTTCCCCCCCCCCGTACTCCGGGGAGAGTCAGTGTCCCCCTCCTGTACCCCGGGGAGAGTCAGCGTCCCTCCCGCACCCCTGGGAGAGTCAGTGTCCGCCCCGTACCCCGGGAGAGTCAGTGTCCCCTCCCGTACCTCGGGGAGAGTCAGCGTCCCCTCCCGTACCGCGGGGAGAGTCAGTGCCCAACCTGCTATTGCCCAGTTGAAGATCCCCAAACAATGTATTGCACCCTTCGCCCTCGCCCACTGCCCATTTACCTTCAGGGTCTGACCACAGGAGATCACACATGGGCCCGTCATGAGGGACCTCCTGTTTACGATCTATTGTCCTGATCTGATCCAGCGTTTGTATGGAGGGAGAGAGACCGCCGTGCACGCAAAAAATCTGCATATAGGAGACAACAGAGAGGCGACAGAGGCAGTCAGGATGGAGACCAGGCCCAGGGAGGGTCACCGCGTTTCCCTAAACCCCCTGTGATACACAGCACCATCACCCCCTCACTCCCCACGAACCCCGTGTGGGTGTAACTGACCCTCAGTCAGGATGGAGACTGGGCCCAGGGAGGGTCACCACGTTTCCCTAAACCCCCTGTGATACACAGCACCATCACCCCCTCACTCCCCCACGAACCCCGTGTGGGTGTAACTGACCCTCAGTCAGGATGGAGACCGGGCCCAGGGAGGGTCACCGCGTTTCCCTAAACCCCCTGTGATACACAGCACCATCACCCCCTCACTCCCCCACGAACCCCGTGTGGGTGTAACTGACCCTCAGTCAGGATGGAGACCGGGCCCAGGGAGGGTCACCGCGTTTCCCTAAACCCCCTGTGATACACAGCACCATCACCCCCCTCACTCCCCCACGAACCCCGTGTGGGTGTAACTGACCCTCAGTCAGGATGGAGACCGGGCCCAGGGAGGGTCACCACGTTTCCCTAAACCCCCTGTGATACACAGCACCATCACCCCCTCACTCCCCCACGAACCCCGTGTGGTGTAACTGACCCTCAGTCAGGATGGAGACCGGGCCCAGGGAGGGTCACCGCGTTTCCCTAAACCCCCTGTGATAAACAGCACCATCACCCCCTCACTCCCCGTGTGGGTGTAACTGACCCTCAGTCAGGATGGAGACTGGGCCCAGGGAGGGTCACCACGTTTCCCTAAACCCCCCTGTGATACACAGCACCATCACCCCCCTCACTCCCCCACGAACCCCGTGTGGGTGTAACTGACCCTCAGTCAGGATGAAGACCAGGCCCAGGGAGGGTCACCGCGTTTCCCTAAACCCCCTGTGATACACAGCACCATCACCCCCCTCACCCCCTCACTCCCCCACGAACCCCGTGTGGGTGTAACTGACCCTCAGTCAGGATGGAGGACCGGGCCCAGGGAGGGTCACCACGTTTCCCTAAACCCCCTGTGATACACAGCACCATCACCCCCCTCACCCCCTCACTCCCCCACGAACCCCGTGTGGGTGTAACTGACCCTCAGTCAGGATGGAGACTATGGAGACTGGGCCCAGGGAGGGTCACCACGTTTCCCTAAACCCCCTGTGATACACAGCACCATCACCCCCCTCACTCCCCGTGTGGGTGTCAGTGACCCCGCCCCCCCCCAACCTTGAGCCCACCTCATTTCCCCAGCCGTTACCTTCCCATCGATGATTGCTGACAGACTGAGGTAGTCGAAGATTTCCGTGCAGTATCGCCACACAGTGACCGAGCCGTATTTCCGCAGACACTCATCATAAAAGCCATAGACCTGTGTGATCTGTCGACTCTCGTGATTGCCCCGGATCAGGGTGATCCTGTCTGGGTATCGCACCTGAGTTTCGGGCAGGGTGGGGGGGTACAGAGAGAGAGGAGAGGCTCAGGGGTACTGCCAACACTGCAATAGGCTTTCAACATTATACCAAACCCCACACAGCTCCCTCTACACTGTCCCCCCATCCCTGGGACAGGGACAGCACGGGGGTTAGATACAGAGTAAAGCTCCCTCTACACTGTCCCCCCCATCCCAGGGACAGGGACAGCACGGGGGTTAGATACAGAGTAAAGCTCCCTCTACACTGTCCCCCCCATCCCAGGGACAGGGACAGCACGGGGGTTAGATACAGAGTAAAGCTCCCTCTACACTGTCCCCCCCATCCCAGGGACAGGGACAGCACGGGGGTTAGATACAGAGTAAAGCTCCCTCTACACTGTCCCCCCCATCCCTGGGACAGGGACAGCACGGGGTTAGATACAGAGTAAAGCTCCCTCTACACTGTCCCCCCCCATCCCAGGGACAGGGACAGCACGGGGTTAGATACAGAGTAAAGCTCCCTCTACACAGTCCCCCCCATCCCAGGGACAGGGACAGCACCGGGTTAGATACAGAGTAAAGCTCCCTCTACACTGTCCCCCCGGTGTGATGGAACCTACCTTATGAGAACTCCCTGACCCACCCTTCGAGCAGCTCCTCACCTTCAGAGCTAGCAGCAGCAGGAAGGTCTCAACGCTGTAGAAGCCTCGGTCCACAAAGTCTCCCATGAATAGATAATTGGTCTCTGGTACATCGCCGCCCACCTGGGGGGAGGGAGGGGGGAGAATGACAAAGTGTCCGGAACATAACGAGGAGAAGGATGATCTCTCCAAAGCTCACAGTTTCCTTCATATGGCCCATGGAGTGGGCTCAGGCCTCAATACACAGTGCACTCCCCAGGGTCAGTCCTTACAACAAGATGTCAGATTCTGAGAGTGTCCGGGGTAACAAACCATCGGGGGGGGGGGGGAGGAGAAGAGAGGGGGGGGGGGGGGGGGGGGAGAGACAGGGGGAGAGAACTGTTACTCACCCTGAATAATTCCTTCAGGTCATAGAACTGACCGTGGATATCGCCACAAACCTGGACAGAAAGAGAACAACCATCAGAAACCTCTCACACCCAGAACTTCATTAATCTGGTTCTCACAATTACTGACCCTCCCACAGTGTGGGGCTCCCTCGGTGCTGACCCTCCCACAGTGTGGGGCTCCCTCGGCGCTGACCCTCTCACAGTGTGGGGCTCCCTCGGCGCTGACCCTCCCACAGTGCGGGGCTCCCTCGGCGCTGACCCTCCCACAGTGTGGGGCTCCCTCGGCACTGACCCTCCCACAGTGCGGGGCTCCCTCGGCACTGACCCTCCCACAGTGTGGGGCTCCCTCGGCGCTGACCCTCCCACAGTGGGGGGCTCCCTCGGCGCTGACCCTCCCACAGTGGGGGGCTCCCTCGGCGCTGACCCTCCCACAGTGCGGGGCTCCCTCGGCGCTGACCCTCCCACAGTGCGGGGCTCCCTCGGCGCTGACCCTCCCACAGTGCGGGGCTCCCTCGGCGCTGACCCTCCCACAGTGCGGGGCTCCCTCGGCGCTGACCCTCCCACAGTGAGGGGCTCCCTCGGCGCTGACCCTCCCACAGTGTGGGGCTCCCTCGGCGCTGACCCTCCCACAGTGTGGGGCTCCCTCGGCGCTGACCCTCCCACAGTGGGGGGCTCCCTCGGCGCTGACCCTCCCACAGTGGGGGGCTCCCTCGGCGCTGACCCTCCCACAGTGGGGGGCTCCCTCGGCGCTGACCCTCCCACAGTGGGGGGCTCCCTCGGCGCTGACCCTCCCACAGTGGGGGGCTCCCTCGGCGCTGACCCTCCCACAGTGGGGGGCTCCCTCGGCGCTGACCCTCCCACAGTGTGGGGCTCCCTCGGCGCTGACCCTCCCACAGTGCGGGGCTCCCTCGGCGCTGACCCTCCCACAGTGCGGGGCTCCCTCGGCGCTGACCCTCCCACAGTGCGGGGCTCCCTCGGCGCTGACCCTCCCACAGTGCGGGGCTCCCTCGGCACTGACCCTCCCGCAGTGCGGGGCTCCCTCAGCACTGACCCTCCCGCAGTGCGGGGCTCCCTCGGAGGTGACTTTTTGACGGACTCAGTTAGTGCCTGAGTTGTTTCAGGATTAAATGCTGCTGATATAATTCATTAATGGGTGAAATGGGAGGGGTGGGGGAAGAGACAGAGAGACAGAGAGAGAGAGAGAGAGAGAGAGAGCGTAAGAAAGAGAGCAACATTGAGGAGAAATGAATGAGGTGTTGTTCGTGGAAACTCACCGTCACTGGAGAATCAACCTGCTGCACGTTACTCTCCTCTACTAGGATCTCCCTACACCAATACAGACAGAACACAACCTGTTAAAACCAGCTCATGAACACACAAGATGGCAGGGGGAGCATGAGGGAAGTTGGATGGGATTGTGGTGGGTGTCCGAGTATGGTAAAAACAGGGTTTTGGGGTTGTGAGTGGTTAGGAATGATTGCTCCTGTTCTCGGTATCCCTGGTCAGAACCCACTTCAGGCCTCTTGGGGTGGGGTGGGGTGGGGGGGGGGGGGGGGGGGGGTGTCAGCCTCCTGAGGGAGTGCAGTGTTAAATCACTGGAATAATTCCCTCGCCCCGTCTGGCCCAGGTTAAATCACCGGGTAGAGACTCCACCCACAAGGGGGGGTGAGGTCCAGGGGCTGATGTGATCAAAGATTAGAAGATGTTAAGGGAAACTTAGTCGATTCACCCCTTGGCGACTGGGAGTCTAGGAGGAGGGGGGAACAGAGTCAAACGTTATCAGGTCTGGCAGTGTCTGCGAAGAGAGATCCAAGTTCACATTTCGGGACCAGTGAGTTCGAAAGGAAGGGTGGCCAGACCAGAAACGGTAACTCGGATTTCTCTGCACAGACGCTGCCAGACATGCTGAGTTTTTCCAGCAACTTCTGGTTTTGCTCCTGACTTGCAGCATCCGCAATTAGATTTGAGATGAGATTAGATTACTTACAGCAAGGAAACAGGCCCTTCGGCCCAACAAGTCCACACCGACCCTCCCAAGAGCAACCCGCCCAGACCCATTCCCCTACATTTACCCCTGACTAATGCACCGAACACTACGGGCAATTTAGCATGGCCAAATCACCTAACCTGCACCTAATCTGGACTGTGGGAGGAAACCCACGCAGACACGGGGAGAACGTGCAAACTCCACACAGAGAGTCGCCTGAGGCGGGAATTGAACCCAGGTCTCTGGCACTGTGAGGCATTTCAAACCGGTCCTTACAGGAGCGAGGTTTTGCAAACACTCGTTCACAGAGCGGGGGGGAGAGCTGGGTCTCTAACTCTTTCCCACAGACAGTGACTGAGGGTGGCTGGGACTTTTGAGGCCGGCTGACTCTTGCTCTGCGAAGGGAGCATGGGAGATGGGAGAAGGTGGGGAGCTGGGGTTCAGTCATAGATCGATTGGTCACTGCAGGTACACAGCTGGCTTACTGACCCTCTGTAAAAGCTGGAGTGAGCTTTCACTGGGTCAACAACAGCACGCAGAACACAGCCAATGTATGGCCCTGGGGGGGGTGAGTTATTGAACAGTGAGGCCTTGGAGTTCAGGTTCCCAGTTCCTTGAAAGTGGAATCACAGGAAATCAGGGCAGTGTTTGGTCCATTTACTCTTATTGGTTAGTGCATTAAGTGTCGGAGTTGGGAAGTCATGGCTGTAGTCACGAGACCACCTCTGGAATACTGCATTCGGCTCCAGTCTCCCGGCTACAAGAGGGATGTTGTGAAACTTGAAAGGGTTCAGCAAAGATTCACAAGGACGTTGCCAGGGGTTGGAGGGTGTGAGCTACAGGGAGAGGCTGAACAGGCTGGGGCTGTTTTCCCTGGAGCGTCAGAGGATGAAGGGGTGACTTTATAGAGGTTTATAAGATCATGAGGTACCTGGATAGGGTGAACAGTCAAGGTCTTTTCCCCCTGGGGTGGGAATTCCCAAACTAGAGGGGTAGAGGTTTTGAGGTGAGAGGGGGAAAGGTTTAAAGAGAGACCTAAGGGGCAATGTTTTCACACAGAGGGTGGAGAGGGTATGGAACAAGCTGTCAGAGGAAGTGGTGGAGGCTGGGGACAATGAGAATATTTAAAAGGAAAATGGATGGGGGATATGATTAGGAAAAGATGAGTGGATAAATAGGAAGGAAAATGAACCTTCCAGCTCAGTGAGCAAACCTACATCCAGAACCTCAACCTGAGCTACAAATCTTCCCCAAAGCTGTGAATAGGGAAAGTTTCGAGGGATATGGGCCAAACGCTGTCCAATGGGACTAGATTAAAAAGGGTATCTGGTCAGTATAAAGGGGAGTTGGACCTGAAGGTCTGATTCTGTGCTGTAAACCTCTATGGTTCCAAAGAATCCCTATGAACTGCACCCAGGCAGCTTGTTCCTTGAAGTGACCAAACCAAATCTGCCACTGGTTACTTGGACAGACCACGAGCTCTCATTTCCCCACAGCTAGGTCAAACCTCTAGTCCCTGTCCAACCCAGGCTCACAGTTCCCCCTCAAACAGCAGTGTGGCTGCACCCAGGCCTTCCCAAGGGGCAATTAGGGAGCAAAACCCACACCTACAAATCAGAAATAAGATGGGAACTTGCCACGCAGGACCCAGAGTCTGAACAAAAACAAATCAAGTTGGGGGCGAGGGGTAAAACGGGGCCACGGAGATTGGGACAATCCATTAAAAGGCAGGAAGGAAAAGCAAAGGAAATATTTTGTCATTCTCGATGAATGGGAACATCACGGAGAGACTGGGTTTAAAATAACCTGCAGGGGATAGTAACTAAGGTGTTACATCTGTGACCAAAGAGCTTAACGATAAGGGACTGGGTTATAGACAGGAGCTTAACGATAAGGGACTGGGTTAGAGACAGGGCCTTAACGATAAGGGACTGGGTTAGAGACAGGGCCTTAACGATAAGGGACTGGGTTATAGACAGGGCCTTAACGATAAGGGACTGGGTTAGAGACAGGGCCTTAACGATAAGGGACCGGGTTAGAGACAGGGCCTTAACGATAAGGGACCGGGTTAGAGACAGGGCCTTAACGATAAGAGACCGGGTTAGAGACAGGGCCTTAACGATAAGGGACTGGGTTATAGACAGGGCCTTAACGATAAGGGACTGGGTTAGAGACAGGGCCTTAACGATAAGGGACTGGGTTAGAGACAGGGCCTTAACGATAAGGGACTGGGTTAGAGACAGGGCCTTAACGATAAGGGACTGGGTTAGAGACAGGGCCTTAACGATAAGGGACTGGGTTAGAGACAGGGCCTTAACGATAAGAGACTGGGTTAGAGACAGGGCCTTAACGATAAGGGACCGGGTTAGAGACAGGGCCTTAACGATAAGGGACCGGGTTAGAGACAGGGCCTTAACGATAAGGGACCGGGTTAGAGACAGGGCCTTAACGATAAGGGACTGGGTTATAGACAGGGCCTTAACGATAAGGGACTGGGTTAGAGACAGGGCCTTAACGATAAGGGACCGGGTTATAGACAGGAGCTTAACGATAAGGGACCGGGTTAGAGACAGGGCCTTAACGATAAGGGACTGGGTTAGAGACAGGGCCTTAACGATAAGGGACCGGGTTAGAGACAGGGCCTTAACGATAAGGGACCGGGTTAGAGACAGGGCCTTAACGATAAGGGACCGGGTTAGAGACAGGGCCTTAACGATAAGGGACTGGGTTAGAGACAGGGCCTTAACGATAAGGGACTGGGTTAGAGACAGGGCCTTAACGATAAGGGACTGGGTTAGAGACAGGGCCTTAACGATAAGGGACTGGGTTAGAGACAGGGCCTTAACGATAAGAGACCGGGTTAGAGACAGGGCCTTAACGATAAGGGACTGGGTTAGAGACAGGGCCTTAACGATAAGGGACTGGGTTAGAGACAGGGCCTTAACGATAAGGGACTGGGTTAGAGACAGGGCCTTAACGATAAGGGACTGGGTTAGAGACAGGGCCTTAACGATAAGGGACTGGGTTAGAGACAGGGCCTTAACGATAAGGGACTGGGTTATAGACAGGGCCTTAACGATAAGGGACTGGGTTAGAGACAGGGCCTTAACGATAAGGGACCGGGTTAGAGACAGGGCCTTAACGATAAGGGACTGGGTTAGAGACAGGAGCTTAATGTGTCACCGAGAAGAGCAACCAACAGGATTGGGAGGGTATTAGATACCGGGGGGGGGGGGGGGGGGGGGGGGGGGGGGGGTCTGTGTATGAGAGCGAGTGTGTGTGTGGGTGTGCGCGAGAGCAAGAGTGAGAGCGCGAGCGAGAGCCTGTGAGTGAGCGAGTGAGAGCGAGTGCGAGAGAGCGAGTGAGTGCGAGTGAGAGCGAGAGCGAGAGCGTGCGAGAGCGAGTGAGAGCGAGAGCGAGTGCGAGAGAGCGAGAGAGTGCGAGAGAGAGCGAGAGAGAGCGAGAGAGAGCGAGAGAGAGCGAGAGAGAGCGAGAGAGTGCGAGAGAGTGCGAGAGAGTGCGAGAGAGTGCGAGAGAGTGCGCGAGAGTGAGCGAGAGTGAGCGAGAGTGAGCGAGAGTGCGAGAGAGTGCGAGAGAGTGCGAGAGAGTGCGAGAGAGTGCGAGAGAGAGCGAGAGGGAGCGAGAGGGAGCGAGAGAGAGCGAGAGAGAGCGAGAGAGAGCGAGAGAGAGCGAGAGAGAGCGAGAGAGAGCGAGAGAGAGCGAGAGAGAGCGAGAGAGTGCGAGAGAGTGCGAGAGAGTGCGAGAGAGTGCGAGAGAGTGCGAGAGAGTGCGAGAGAGTGCGAGAGAGTGAGCGAGTGTGAGAGAGAGTGCGAGAGAGTGCGAGAGAGTGCGAGAGAGTGCGAGAGAGTGCGAGAGAGTGCGAGAGAGTGCGAGAGAGTGCGAGAGTGCGAGAGAGTGCGAGAGAGTGCGAGAGAGTGCGAGAGAGTGCGAGAGAGTGCGAGAGAGAGCGAGAGAGAGCGAGAGAGAGCGAGAGAGAGCGAGAGAGAGCGAGAGAGAGCGAGAGAGAGCGAGAGAGAGCGAGAGAGTGCGAGAGAGAGCGCGAGAGAGCGCGAGAGAGCGCGAGAGAGCGCGAGAGAGCGCGAGAGAGCGCGAGCGCGTGTGTGTGTGAGAGAGAGAGAGAGAGAGAGAGAGAGAGAGTCTGCGTGCGTGCCTGTGTGTGTGTGTTTGTTTATGTGGGGGTGGGAACAGGAACGTGCTGGTTGGGGGAGGTGTAGACTGACAGAAATCCAGGAGGAACCTCACCCGCAGTAGCACCAACCTGGCTTTGGCACACAGTGCTTTGACTTCATTCTCCTTGATCAGCTCACACTGTCGAAGCTGCTCGATCTGCCGGTCCAAATCACTGATCTCTGTCATGGTGGAGGGAGGGAGCTGGCAGGAGGCAGCAGGAAGAGGAGAGCATACTGGTTAACAGGGCACTCACTGGGAATGACAGAGACAGACACACACACACACTCACTCTCACACAGTCAGTCACACACACTCTCAGTCACACAGACACACACAGTCACAGACACAGAGACTCAGAAAGACACACACACACATTCTCACACACTCAGTCACACAGACAGACACAGTCACAGACAGACAGACACAGAGACTTAGACAGACACACACATACGGTCAGACAGACAGACAGACAGACACACACACACACACACACACAGTCAGACAGACAGACAGACATACACACACAGTTAGACAGACAGACAGACAGACAGACAGACACACACACACAAAACAGGGCACCTACTCAGCTGCATGGCACCCACTTACCCTGGGGTACAGGCCCCCCACCGGGCACTGGCTCTCCCCAGGGTACACACTCCCACTGCTACCCTCTTGTCTTCATAGAGCAGGGCACCCCCCCACTAGTGATATATGAGGTTTTAATGAAAATGGAGGGGTTTAGGAGGGGAAACATGGACTGACAAAGGAGAAGGATCTGGTGGCATTCCAGGACAGCAATTTTAATAATGGTACTGAGACAGGAAGGCACAGCACAGTGGAGGGAGAGGTGGATAAAGGACTGAAAAAACAGCAGCTCTTTACTGAAAACTGCGTTGCAGGAAGAACACGTGATTAAATGACACAGATACAGGTTAATGGATATGCACAGACCTGGTTACAGCTGATCAAAGCTGGGAAACCAAATATTCAGGAGCTTGGGCATTTCCTAAAGGGCAGGTAGAAGCAGAAGTAGAAGCAGAAGCTTTGTTGGCAGAGTGCAAACAACAGCAAGAAATCATCTTCTTCCAAAGATGCAGAACGGAGCAGTTTAGATGTAAAGATCGAGTGGAGAGAACTGGCACGGTTTTTCACTGCAGCGTAGGAGGTTGAGGGATGATTTTAATAAGTTTCAGACAATCAGGACGGGCTTGATAAGGTCAATGAGGAGAAAGTGAGGACTGCAGATCCTGGAGATTAGAGTTGAAAATGTGGTGCTGGAAAAGGGCAGCAGGTCAGGCAGCATCCAAGGAGCAGGAGAATCGACGTTTCGGGCATCAGCCCCTCTTCAGGAATGCCCGAAACGTCGATTCTCCTGTTCCTTGGATGCTGCCTGACTTGATAAGGTCAATGACCAGGCTCTTTTCCCTCGGGGTGGGATGGGGGGAGTTCAAAACCACTGGGCATCGTTTTAATTTGAGGGGAGAAAGATTTCAAAAGGACATGAGGGGCAATTTTTGTTTTAACACATTGGCAGGTCATTCCCCACACGAAGCACTCAGAGGGAGTGGTGGATGACAGTCCAGTTACAACAATTAAAGGATATTTGGGTAGGTTCATGAACAGGATAGTTTTGGGGGCATATGGGCCAGAGATTAGTTTCATTTGCGATCGTGCGAAAGTGGGTACTTGTGGGCTGCTGGAGATTAGAGTTGTGCTGGAAATCGACTTTCCTGCTCCTCGGATGCTGCCTGATCTGCTGTGCTCTTACTGCACTATTCTCTTCTTAGCTTGCGATCACATTCAGTGTGGACTGGTTGTTTCCCTGCTGAATGACTCTGTAATCCACATGGGTGCAGGTAAGAAATAAAATGGGGAAGGAGTAAGGCGGTAAGCCCCAGAACAGCTAGCCAGTGGGACAGAAGGTTAATCAGGAGATATTGAGGGCAAATGAGAATTGCAGCACATGAACTTTAACCTTTAGGTAAATTGGGAAAGGCAGCCAGGAGGGAAAATTCATACAGTGCACTCCCAACAGTTTCCCGGAACAGTATGTGGTAGATCAAAGCAGGGAGCAGGCTATTATGGATCTGGTGATGTTTGATGAGGCATAATTTGGAGATGCTGGTGTTGGACTGGGGCACAGCGCCTTCATCAGGTGGTTGTCTGATGGTTGCAGAGCTCCGAAAGTTGGTGCTTCCAAATAAATCTGTTGGACTATAACCTGGTGTCGTGTGATTTCTAACTTTGATGAGGCAGGTTTAGTGTATGATCGGAGTAAAAGCTCTCCCTGGCAGCAGTGATCAAAAACTACAGAACTTAGCTCTCACAGTCCAGCTGAGGAGAAATATCTTCAAGGAGACCGTGAGGTCTGTAGGTGCTGGAGCTCAGAGTTGAGAGCGCGTTGCTGGAAAAGCACAGCAGGCCAGGCAGCATCCGAGGAGCAGGAGAATCGACGTTTCGGGCCACAGCCCTTCATCAAGAATGAGAAATATCTTCACCCAGCCAGTGGTGAGTCTGCCACTGAAAGTGATTAAGGCTAAAACATCAAATGTTTTCAAGAAAGAGTTAGGTATGGTTCTTGGGACTAAAGAAATGAAAGGGCTGGAGAGAAAAACAGGAACAGGGGACCAAAATTGGATGATCAGCCACGATCCTTTCGAATGGTGGAACAGACTCGAAGGGCCGAATGGACTACTCATATTTTCTATGCTTCTCCATGATTAAAAGTTGGCATCTAAGCCCAGTAGGTAATAAGGCAGGGGAAAGGGAATATTGGCCTTTAATTCGAAGGGAATGGAGTAGGAACGTGGGGAGGTTTTGCTAAACCTACACAAGGCATTATTCAGCCCACAGCCGGAATACTGTGAACTGTTTTAGGGGCCCCTTATCGAAGCAAAGATAGACTGGCAGTCCAGGGAAGGCTGATCGCGGGGATGAGGAGGGACTGTCCTATGGAGGAGAGATCGAGTAGATTAGATTCCCTACAGTACGGAAACAGGCCATTTGGCCCAACACCGACCCTCTGAAGAGTAACCCACTCAGACCCATTCCCCAACACTATATCTACCCCTGACTAATGCATCTAACACTACAGGCAGTTTAGCACGGCCAGTTCAACTGACCTGCACATCTTTGGACTGTGGGAGGAAACTGGAGCTCCCGGAGGAAACCCACGTAGGGATGGGAAAAATGTGCAAACTTCACACAGACAGTCAGGAATTGAACTAGGTCCCTGGCGCTGTGAAGCAGCAGCGCTAACCACTGAGTCACTTCACCGTACGTCATTAAAATGTCAGCCAAAAATGTCTTTCAAGTCCCCTTCTCAAAGTAACTTAAGCTTATATAAAAAAATAAGTGACATGTTAGCTCAGCCAATACATTAAAGGTGAGAGGTTAGAATTGTCTGTATCCCACAAGTTATAAGAACAGTAGGAGACTGTAGGGCGGGGGGTGGGGGGGTTCGATCGATTTCTGTGCTATATAACTGAGTCTGTTCTGCCATTCAGTGTGATTGTAGCTGGTCTGATCATCCTCAACTCCACTTGCCAGCCCTTTCTTCACTCTTTTCCACCCCCCACCCCCCCAAAATACAATCACCTTCCTGATTAAAAACCCCCCTCTCTCGGCCTTGGATATACTGAACGACCCAGCCTTAACAGCCCTCCGCAGTAAAGAATTCCACAGATTCCCTCCCCTTGGAGAGAAGAAATTCCTCCTCATCTGTGTTTTGATTGGGCGACCCTTTATTCGGAGATGAAGAATAAGCCTCTGGGTCTACGTGGGGAAGCTAACTCTCTGCACTTCACGTGTCAAGTCCCCTTATGAATCTTGGTTGTTTCAGGAAGGTCATATCTCATTCTTCTTCACCCCAATGAACACCGATCCAATCTCTGGGTGGCACAGTGACTCAGTGGTTAACGCTGCTACCTCACAGCGCCAGGTACCTGGGTTCAATTCCTGCCTTGGGCGATTGTCTGTGTGGAGTTTGCACGTTCCTCCCAGTGTCTGCGTGGGTTTCCTCTGGGAGCTCTAGTTTCCTCCCACAATCCAAAGATGTGCAGGTCAGTTGAACTGGCCGTGCTAAACTGCCCATAGTGTTAGGTGCATTAGTCAGGAGTAGATATAGGGTCGGGGTGGGTTACTCTTCAGAGGGTCGGTGTGGACTTGTTGAGCTGAATGGCCTGTTCCCACACTGTAGGGAACCAAAACCTGCAACCCATTCTAAACAATGAAAGACATAACAGCAATCTAGGAGGAAGTGAGGGCAGCAGATGCTGGGGATCAGAGTTGAAAGTGTGGTGTCGGAAAAGCGCACCAGGCCAGGCAGCATCTGAGGTGATGAAGGGCTGATGCCCGAAACGTCGATTCTCCTGCTCCTTGGAATGCTCCCTGACCCACTGTGCGTTTCCAGCACCGCAGTCTTAACAGCAACCCAGGTTAGTTCAATGTATCGTGTCAGTCGCACGACACAGGTAATCTTTTGCTATAAACTCTGCGTCTGATGGTCCCGCTCCACCAACTACCTGATGAAGCGGCAGCACTCCGAAAGCTAGTGCTTCCAAATAATCCTGTTGGACTAGGACTTGGAGACGCCGGTGTTGGATTGGGGTGGACAAAAGTTAAAAATCACACAGCACCAGGTTATAGTCCAACAGCTTTATTTGGAAGCACTAGCTTTCGGAGCACAGCTCCCACCTGATGAAGGAGCAACGCTCCGAAAGCTAGTGCTTCCAAATAAACCTGTTGGACTATAACCTGGTGTTGGGTGACTTTTTGTAAAAATTGGACTATTGGTGTGAGTTCAAATTGTGTGTGATGTGATTTTTAAGTTCTTGGACCAGAGGGCATCACCTCAGAATGAGGGGGTCATCCATCAGGCCAGACACAAGAAGAAAAAGAGCCTAAATCTCACTGAGTGGCCCAGCAGACTAGAGGGGACGAATGGCCTCACTGGGAGATTCCCTTCCCTCGCCAGGTGCGAGAGTCCTCACTGCGCGTGCGCACACGGCTCCCCTCCTCCGGACATCGCCGAGCCCGTCTGCGTTTGCGCACTGAGGTGCCTCCGGAAGGCGCCCGAGCGTTCCCGAACCGCCCGCGGCTGCGCACTGCCACCTTCGTGGACAGCCGCACCGGCCGAGTCTGCGCACTGGCCCTGCTCCGGGGCGTCGCCGAACGCCTCCGAACCGCCCGCGGCTGCGCACTGGCCCGCTCCGGGGAACGCCGAACGCCTCCGAACCGCCCGCGGCTGCGCACTGGCCCGCTCCGGGGAACGCCGAACGCCTCCGAACCGCCCGCGGCTGCGCACTGGCCCGCTCCGGGGAACGCCGAACGCCTCCGAACCGCCCGCGGCTGCGCACTGGCCCGTTCCGAGAAAGGCCGAGCGAGCGACGGCCCCAGGATCGGTCGTCGGGCGGTGGGGATCGTCTCGAGCGGCGGCAACAGCGTAGCCGCTTCTTCACTCCCCCCCCCTTTCCCGCCGCACTCTCGTCGCCAGTTCTTTTTCTTACCTGTGCTGTTTCCGTCGCCTCCCCCTCCTCGAGGCCTCGCGGCGTCCAGCCAGCACAAGAAGAGAGAGAGAGAAAGGGAGGGACAGAGAGCGCAGAGCGCCGCTTCGGGCCGACCCGAATACAAGATGGCGGCGGCGGCGGCGGGGGAGAGAGGATGGCGAATGCGCCTGCGCGGCCTAGCCCCGCCCATAACCCCCAAGCCCCGCCCGTGACGGCGGAAGCGCAAGCGCACAATGCCTCCCTGCGCGGGTCGTGGAGTGGGCGCTGGATCTCCAACGGACGTTTGAGTCACGTGGGACTTCCCCTTCCACTGGCCACCCTGCCCGCCATCTTAGTGCGGGGCAGCCAGAATGGGAGGGACTGAGGGGCATCTTGAACATTCCCCTCCCCCACTCGCCCATATCACTGTGTGTGAGAGACAGCCATCTTTACCCCCTCAGGGAGGGGGGGGGGCATCTTTACCCCCTCAGGGAGGGGGGGGGCATCTTTACCCCCTCAGGGAGGGGGGGGGCATCTTTACCCCCTCAGGGAGGGGGGGGGCATCTTTACCCCCTCAGGGAGGGGGGGGCATCTTTACCCCCTCAGGGAGGGGGGGGCATCTTTACCCCCCTCAGGGAGGGAGGGGCATCTTTACCCCCTCAGGGAGGGAGGGGCATCTTTACCCCCTCATAGAGGGAGGGACATCTTTACCCCCTCAGGGAGGGGGGGCATCTTTACATCCTCAGGGAGAGAGGGGCATCTTTACCCCCCTCATGGAGGGAGGGGCATCTTTACCCCCCTCATGGAGGGAGGGGCATCTTTACCCCCTCAGGGAGGGGGGGGCATATTTACCCCCTCAGGGAGGGAGGGGCATCTTTACCCCCTCAGGGAGGGAGGGGCATTTACCCCCTCAGGGAGGGAGGGGCATCTTTACCCCCTCATAGAGGGAGGGGCATATTTAACCCCTTCAAAGAGGGAGGGGCATATTTACCCCCATCAAAGAGGGAGGGGCATCTTTACATCCTCAGGGAGAGAGGGGCATCTTTACCCCCTCAGGGAGGGAGGGGCATCTTTACATCCTCAGGGAGGGAGGGAGGGAGGGGCATCTTTACCCCCTCAGGGAGGGAGGGGCATCTTTAGCCCCTCATAGAGGGAGGGGCATCTTTACCCCCTCAGGGAGAGAGGAGCATCTTTACCCCCCTCATAGAGGGAGGGGCATCTTTACCCCCTCAGGGAGGGAGAGGCATCTTTACATCCTCAGGGAGGGAGGGGCATCTTTACCCCCTCAGGGAGGGAGGGGCATCTTTACATCCTCAGGGAGAGAGGGGCATCTTTACCCCCCTCATAGAGGGAGGGGCATCTTTACCCCCTCAGGGAGGGAGGGGCATCTTTACATCCTCAGGGAGAGAGGGGCATCTTTACCCCCTCAGGGAGAGAGGGGCATCTTTACCCCCCTCATAGAGGGAGGGGCATCTTTACCCCCTCAGGGAGGGAGGGGCATCTTTACATCCTCAGGGAGAGAGGGGCATCTTTACCCCCTCAGGGAGGGAGGGGCATCTTTACCCCCTCATAGAGGGAGGGGCATCTTTACCCCCTCAGGGAGAGTGGAGCACCTTTACCCCCTCAGGGAGAGAGGAGCACCTTTACCCCCTCATAGAGGGAGTGGCATCTTTACCCCCTCATAGAGGGAGTGGCATCTTTACCCCCTCATAGAGGGAGTGGCATCTTTACCCCCTCAGGGAGAAAGGAGCACCTTTAACCCCTCAGGGAGGGAGGGATATTTTTCCCCCCTTCAATGAGTCAGGGGCATCTTTACTCCCTCAGGGAGAAAAGGGCATCTTTACCCCCTTCAAAGAGAGAGGGGCATCTTTACCCCCTCATAGAGGGAGTGGCATCTTTACCCACTCAGGGAGAGAGGGGCATTTTTCCCCCTTCAAAGAGAGAGAGGCATCTTTACCCACTCAGGGAGAGAGGGACATATTTACCCCCTCAGGGAGGGAGGTAAATCTTTACCCCCTCATAGAGGGCGGGAGGGGACTCTTTACCCCCTTAGGGAGAAAGGGGCATCTTTACCCCCTTAGGGAGAAAGGGGCATCTTTACCCCCTCAGGGAGGGAGGGACATAATACCCCCTCAGGGAGGGAGGTAAATCTTTACCCCCTCATAGAGAGAGGGAGGGGACTCTTTACCCCCTCAGGGAGAGAGGGGCATCTTTACCCCCCTCATGGAGGGAGGGGCATCTTTACCCCCTCAGGGAGAGAGGGCAATCTTTACCCCCTCATAGAGGGAGGGGCATCTTTACCCCCCTCATAGAGGGAGGGGCATCTTTACATCCTCAGGGAGGGAGGGGCATCTTTACCCCCTCAGGGAGAGAGGGGCATTTACCCCCTCAGGGAGGGAGGGGCATCTTTATCCCCTCAGGGAGGGAGGGGCATCTTTACCCCCTCAGGGAGGGAGGAGCATATTTACCCCCTCAGGGAGGGAGGGGCAACTTTACCCCCTCAGGGAGGGAGGGGCATCTTTACATCCTCAGGGAGAGAGGGGCATCTTTACCCCCTCATAGAGGGAGGGGCATCTTTACCCCCTCAGGGAGGGAGGGACATCTTTACCCCCTCATAGATGGAGGGGCATATTTACCCCCTTCAAAGAGGGAGGGGCATATTTACCCCCTTCAAAGAGGGAGGGGCATCTTTACATCCTCAGGGAGAGAGGGGCATCTTTACCCCCTCAGGGAGGGAGGGGCATCTTTACATCCTCAGGGAGGGAGGGAGGGGCATCTTTACCCCCTCAGGGAGGGAGGGGCATCTTTAGCCCCTCATAGAGGGAGGGGCATCTTTACCCCCTCAGGGAGAGAGGGGCATCTTTACCCCCCTCATAGAGGGAGGGGCATCTTTACCCCCTCAGGGAGGGAGGGGCATCTTTACATCCTCAGGGAGGGAGGGGCATCTTTACCCCCTCAGGGAGGGAGGGGCATCTTTACCCCCTCAGGGAGGGAGGGGCATCTTTACATCCTCAGGGAGAGAGGGGCATCTTTACCCCCCCCCTCATAGAGGGAGGGGCATCTTTACCCCCTCAGGGAGGGAGGGGCATCTTTACATCCTCAGGGAGAGAGGGGCATCTTTACCCCCTCAGGGAGAAAGGAGCACCTTTACCCCCTCAGGGAGGGAGGGATATTTTTCCCCCCTTCAATGAGTCAGGGGCATCTTTACTCCCTCAGGGAGAAAAGGGCATCTTTACCCCCTTCAAAGAGAGAGGGGCATCTTTACCCCCTCATAGAGGGAGTGGCATCTTTACCCACTCAGGGAGAGAGGGGCATTTTTCCCCCTTCAAAGAGAGAGAGGCATCTTTACCCACTCAGGGAGAGAGGGACATATTTACCCCCTCAGGGAGGGAGGTAAATCTTTACCCCCTCATAGAGGGCGGGAGGGGACTCTTTACCCCCTCAGGGAGGGAGGGGCATCTTTACCCCCTTAGGGAGAAAGGGGCATCTTTACCCCCTCAGGGAGGGAGGGACATAATACCCCCTCAGGGAGGGAGGTAAATCTTTACCCCCTCATAGAGGGAGGGAGGGGACTCTTTACCCCCTCAGGGAGAGAGGGGCATCTTTACCCCCTCAGGGAGGGAGGGGACTCTTTACCCCCTCAGGGAGAAAGGGGCATCTTTACCCCCTCAGGGAGGGAGGGGCACCTTTACCCCCTTAGGGAGAAAGGGGCATCTTTACCCCCTCATAGAGGGAGGGACATCTTTACCCCCTCATAGAGGGAGGGAGGGGCATCTTTACCCCCTTAGGGAGAAAGGGGCATCTTTACCCCCTCAGGGAGGGAGGGACATCTTTACCCCTTCATAGAGGGAGGGGCATCTTTACCCCCTCATAGAGGGAGGGAGGAGACTCTTTACCCCCTTAGGAAGAAAGGGGCATCTTTACCCCCTCAGGGAGGGAGGGGCATCTTTACCCCCTTAGGGAGAAAGGGGCATCTTTACCCCCTCAGGGAGGGAGGGACATCTTTACCCCCTCAGGGAGGGAGGGACATCTTTACCCCCCTCAGGGAGGGAGGGACATCTTTACCCCCTCATAGAGGGAGGGGCATCTTTACCCCCCTCAGGGAGGGAGGGACATCTTTACCCCCCTCAGGGAGGGAGGGACATCTTTACCCCCTCAGGGAGGGAGGGACATCTTTACCCCCCTCAGGGAGGGAGGGACATCTTTACCCCCCTCAGGGAGGGAGGGACATCTTTACCCCCTCATAGAGGGAGGGGCATCTTTACCCCCCTCAGGGAGGGAGGGACATCTTTACCCCCCTCAGGGAGGGAGTGACATCTTTACCCCCCTCAGGGAGGGAGGGACATCTTTACCCCCTCAAAGAGGGACGGGCATCTTTACCCCCCTCAGGGAGGGAGGGACATCTTTACCCCCCTCAGGGAGGGAGGGACATCTTTACCCCCCTCAGGGAGGGAGGGACATCTTTACCCCCTCAGGGAGAGAGGGGCATCTTTACCCCCCTCAGGGAGGGAGGGACATCTTTACCCCCCTCAGGGAGGGAGGGACATCTTTACCCCCCTCAGGGAGGGAGGGGAATCTTTATGCCTATGCTCCTCAGAGGGAGGGGCATCTTTACTCATGTTCAGAGAGACAGGGTCATTTTACCCCCTTCAAAGAGAGTGGGGTATCTTTACCCCCTTCAAAGAAAAATGGTGTCTTTACCTCCCCTTTCAGAGAGGGTCATCTTTACCCTCCTTCAAAGAGAGAGGGGCATCTTTACCTCCCCTTTCAGAGAGGTCATCTTTACCCTCCTTCAAAGAGAGAGGGGCATCTTTACCTCACATCAGGGAGGGAGGGAAATCTTTACCCCCTCAGGGAGAGAGGGGAATCTTTACCCCATAAGGGAGGAACGGACATCTTTACCCCCTTAGGGAGGGAGGGGGGGAAATCTTTACCCCCTCAGGGAGGGAGGGACATCTTTATCCCCTTAGGGAGAGAGGGGAATCTTTACCCCATCAGGGAGAGAGGGAAATCTTTACCCCCTCAGGGAGAGAGGGGAATCTTTACCCCATAAGGGAGGAATGGACATCTTTACCTCCTTAGGGAGGGAGGGAGGGAAATCTTTACCCCCTCAGGGAGAGAGGGGAATCTTTACCCCATAAGGGAGGAAGGGACATCTTTACCTCCTTAGGGAGGGAGGGAGGGAAATCTTTACCCCCTCAGGAAGAGAGGGTCATCTTTACCCTCCTTCAAAGAGAGAGGGGCATCTTTACCTCACGTCAGGGAGGGAGGGAAATCTTTACCCCCTCAGGGAGAGAGGGGAATCTTTACCCCATAAGGGAGGAAGGGACATCTTTACCTCCTTAGGGAGGGAGGGAGGGAAATCTTTACCCCCTCAGGGAGAGAGGGGAATCTTTACCCCATAAGGGAGGAAGGGACATCTTTACCTCCTTAGGGAGGGAGGGAGGGAAATCTTTACCCCCTCAGGAAGAGAGGGTCATCTTTACCCTCCTTCAAAGAGAGAGGGGCATCTTTACCTCACGTCAGGGAGGGAGGGAAATCTTTACCCCATAAGGGAGGAAGGGACATCTTTACCTCCTTAGGGAGGGAGGGAGGGAGGGAAATCTTTACCCCCTCAGGGAGAGAGGGGAATCTTTACCCCCTCAGGGAGAGAGGGGAATCTTTACGCCATAAGGGAGGAAGGGACATCTTTACCTCCTGAGGGAGGGAGGGAAATCTTTACCCCCTCAGGGAGAGAGGGGAATCTTTACCCCCTCAGGGAGGGAGGGACATCTTTATCCCCTTAGGGAGAGAGGGGAATCTTTACCCCCTCAGGGAGAGAGGGAAATCTTTACCCCATAAGGGAGGAAGGGACATCTTTACCTCCTTAGGGAGGGAGGGAGGGAAATCGTTACCCCCTCAGGGAGAGAGGGGAATCTTTACCCCATAAGGGAGGAAGGGACATCTTTACCTCCTTAGGGAGGGAGGGAGGGAAATCTTTACCCCCTCAGGGAGAGAGGGGAATCTTTACCCTATCAGGGAGAGAGGGGAATCTTTACCCCCTCAGGGAGGGAGGGACATCTTTACCCCCTCAGGGAGGGAGGGACATCTTTCACCTGACATTTGCCTGGATTGAACTCCATCTGCCACTTCTCTGCCCAACTCTCTGGTAGATCGATACCCTCCTGTATTCTTTGGCAGTCCCCCCTGTGCTTTCTGCTACTCCACCAATCTTCGTGTCATCTGCAGACTTACCGACCGCGCCCTCTTCCAGGTCATTGATGTAGAGCTCTGAAAGCTCATGATTGGGACGATAGCCTCGGGTGGTGTGATTTTTAAAAAAAAATTTTGTGGAAGTGAGGATTGCAGATGCTGAAGAGTCGAGAGTGTGATGCTGGAAAAGCACAGCAGGTCAGGCAGCATCCGAGGAAGCAGGAGAGGTAGTGTTTGGGGCCAGAGACCTTCATCAGGAAGGATTGTCCACCCCCCCGGGTCTAACGCCGATACCTCCAAATCTTTCCTATTCATGCATTTATCCAAATGTCTTTTAAACGTTGAAACGTCTACCACTTCCTGCGGAAGTTCTTTCCACACATGAATCTCGGTGTCAAAATGCTGCCCCTCGTGTCCTTTTAAAAATGTTCTTCTCTCATCTTAAAGATACGCCCCTTCCCCCCCCCCCTCACCCCACCAGTTTTGAACCCCACCCACCCTAGGGGAATGTTCCTTGCTATCTCCCTTATTTGATTTGATCTATTGTGGTCACGTGTACCTAAGTACAGTGAAAAGTATTGTTTTACGAGTGGGACAGGCAGATCATAGTGAACAAGGACACACACAGACCATAGGGTGCTGAAAGTGAGGCGTATTCCCCTCCTGATTTTATAAGGTCACCCCTCAACCTCCTGCGCTGTCATGAAGGAAGTCCCAGCCTATCCAGCCTCTCCTTATAACTAACACCCTTCCATTCCCGGCAACATCCCGGTAAATCTCTTCGGAACCCTCTCCGGGTTAGTAATCTCCTTCCCCTAACAGAACTGGACACAGTATTCCCGAAGAGGTCTCACCAATGGCCTGTACAACCTCAGCGAGACGTCCCCACCTCCTGATGCTCGAACGTCTGAACGATGTGGGCAGACGTGCTGAACACCCTCTTTCCCTACCCTTCTGTCTACCCGGGATGGGTTATGTCCCTGAACCCCGAGGTGTCTCTGTTCTACAACACTACCCAGGGCTCTACCATTAACCAGATCAGCCCTCCCCTTGGTATTTTACCAAAATGCAACACCTCGCGTTTATCCAAATTGAACTCCATCTGCCACTCCTCAGCCCATTGACCCAATTGATCAAGATTTCTTTGTGGCCTTAGATAACCATCTTCTCTTTGTGGCCTTAGATAACCATGATCCCACCAATCTTGGTGTGGTTTAACCAGGCCTCCAATATTCGCATCCAAACCATTTATATAAACGACAAACAACAGTGGACCCAGCACCGATCCCCTGTGGAACACCGCTGGTCACAGGGCCTCCAGTCTGAAAAACAACCCTCCACCACCACCCTCTGGTTCCGACTGTCTGTGTCCAATTGGCAGTCACACTCTGAACCCCATGCAAACAGAGTTCACTCATTCATCGAAAATCCAAGGAAACGATACTTCCTGCTCTGCCCTCACCAATCTTCTTGCTTACTTTTAAAGTTTGTGAGGCACTAGCAGGAAGCAGTGCAAACTCTTCCTAATCAGCCCGGACTTCTCCGAAGGCAAGTAAATCCTCTCTCTCAGAATCGTCGGCAACAACTTGGAGGGTGTCAAGCTCCTGGGAGCGGGTCATCCACAACAAGCTTTCTCGGACATTTCACGCAGTGGACGTACTGGTCACAAAAGCCCAGCGACGTTCCCCTGCCACACCCTTCCTCGGGCAGCCGAGGAAATTTGGCGTGACCCTCGCCAACGTTTATAGGTGCGCTGCCGAGAGAGCGCTCGGTCCGGGCGTTATCACTGCTTGGTACGGGTAACTGCACCATTCCAGATCGGAGACGGTGACAGAGAGTGGGGAACTCGGCCCCGGACAATCACAAAGGCCAACCTCCCGTCTATAGACTCCATCTCCCAGGCCTCGCTGACAAGGAAAGGCCGTCAGCATTCTCAAAGATCCACCCCACCCTGGCAGTGTTTCTCTCCAACCTCTACCATCGCGGGGGAGAAGGTACAGAAGCCTGAACACACACACCAGCCGGTTTCACAACAGTTTCTACCCTCCTGTTGTTAGAATACTGAATTGCCTCACAAACCCCTAACATTGGCCTGTCCCTGTGCTGTTGTTTTTGCTGCGGTTTACCTCTTATTTACTATTGATGTTATTTATCTCAGTGACCTGCCTGTATCGCTCGCAAGACACTGCGCCTCAGGACACAGGACAATCAACTCAATCCAAGTTACCCCCCCACCACCCAGCACATCATTCACCGATGGGCACTGCAGAGGGGTACGGTCAAACCCACAATGGAAATAGACTTGTCGCCAACATGTGCGCCAGCCATTCCCCAGATGACACACCTTGTAACGTTGTGCTTGTGGAGCCAAGGTGTATGAGGCAACGTGTGTTGGGAATGGTTGGGTGTTCGACTTGAAGTAGCGTGGACGTGACAGGTCAAGGATCCTGATCTCCGTGACCTCCTGAGCCCAAGGAAAAGGGGACTTTGGGATCATAATCAACCTTGCAACGTTCTGTTATCATTGTTGAACGTAAGACCCTAAGACATAGAACGGAAATTAGGCCATTCAGCCCATCAAGTCTGCTCCACTGTTCAATCACGGCGAATAGGTTTCTCAAATCCATTCTCCCACTATCTCCTTGTAATCCCTGATCCCCTCAATACTCAAGAACCTGTCTATCTCCATCTTCAATAGACCCAATGTCCTGGCCTCCCCAGCCTTCTGTGGCAATGAATTCCATAGATTTCCCCACTCTCTGGCTGGAAGAAGTTTCTCCTTATCTCAGTTCGACAGGCTCTCTTCCCTTTACTCTAAGGCTGTGCCCTTGGGTCCCAGTCTCTCCTGCCAATGGAAACATCTTCCCGACATCCGCTCTGTCCAGTTTGGTCAGTATTCTGTAAGTTTTAACCCCCCCCCCCCCCTCCCATCCTTCTAAACTCCATCGAGTACAGACCCAGAGTCCTCGATCCTTCCTCACATGTTAAACCGTTCGTTCCTGGGACCATTCTGGTGAACGCTCCAGGGGCCAGTACATCCTTCCTGTGATACGGGGCCCAAAAACCGTGCACACACAACTCCAAATGTGGTCTGATCAGAGCCTGATGGAGTCTCAGAGGTACGTCCCTGCTTTTATTTTCTGGTCTTGAAATTAACGCCACCATTGCATTTCCCTTCTGAACGACTGACCCAACCTGCACGTTTACCTTGAGAGAACTCCCAGGTCCCTTGGCACCTCAGATTTCTGTGTTTTCTCCCCATTTAGAAAATATCCTTACCTCTATCCTTCTTCCCAAAGTCCATGACCCTCACACTTCCCCAGTGTGACATTGTCCCGACTCTAAAACACTGAAGGTTTCAGATTCAGGTAGATTCCATATAAGTTGGGGAAGGAGGGAGGGAGGATACATCCCTGGATTCTATGTTGTGTGTTACATTCCTCCGAATGGAACACACATGGTGTTTCACCGTTTGGGGTGGACCGCAGATTCCTCATCCCATCGTATTATTCCCAGACGGCAGGATCAAGGGGAAGGAAGGGCCATTTGGAAATCCAGAGGATCCTGCAAGGAATTGGTGGCTGTTCGGAAAGCAGCTGCTGAACCTCATTTGTGTGCGGTGTTTACACTGCTGCTTTGCTTAGGCGGGGGGGGGGGGGGGGGAGAGATGTTTGAAGGTAGCTACACCCCCGGAGAAGGGCGTGCTGGGTGCGCAGGGTAGGGGTGAGATTTGGCCCAGAATCACGGAGCCGATCGGTTTCCCAATTGCGACCCGGAGGGCACGAACCAGGCAACGACTTTGTTATCGGTGGGGGGGGTGGGAGGGGGGGGCAGACGAGCGGCCAGTGGGGTGGACATAGCTTTAGGACCACAGGACTCGAAGCCTGAAGGAAAGCCCGTCGATTCCCCCCAACCCCGACCAGCAGCCCTCCACGTGCTGCGAGCTGGTGGCAGTAACAAAGAGACTTTGCAGTGTGTGTGCCGGTCACCCTGTGTGGGGTGGGGGGAGAAAACCCAGAGAAAGGAGATGAAAACACAGAAAGATGAGTGAGAAGGAAGAGCTCAGCCTTTGGCGCAGGCTGGTGCTATTGAACTGTCATTCCCCAGGTTTATTTTCCATGCCACTCATAAAACCAGTGCTTTGTTGTTTATCCATGTCCCATCGGTACGTGCGGAAGTGTCTGAGAGGGTGTAATTACTGTGTACGATCTCATACTGATTGTTCAGAACATTTCCTTGTTGTTAGGAAATACGGATTTGTAATGAACAGACGTCCTTGAGATTTACTGTTAACCTGATTCTATCATACCGATCATTTTGGGAGCCCCACACTGTGGGAGGGTCAGCGCTGAGGGACCCCCGCACTGTGGGAGGGTCAGTGCTGAGGGAGCCCCACACTGTGGGAGGGTCAGTGCTGAGGGAGCCCCACACTGTGGGAGGGTCAGTGCTGAGGGAGCCCCACACTGTGGGAGGGTCAGTGCTGAGGGAGCCCCACACTGTGGGAGGGTCAGTGCTGAGGGAGCCCCGCACTGTGGGAGGGTCAGTGCCGAGGGAGCCCCGCACTGTGGGAGGGTCAGTGCTGAGGGAGCCCCACACTGTGGGAGGGTCAGTGCTGAGGGAGCCACATACTGTGGGAGGGTCAGTGCCGAGGGAGCCCCGCACTGTGGGAGGGTCAGTGCTGAGGGAGCCCCGCACTGTGGGAGGGTCAGTGCTGAGGGAGCCCCGCACTGTGGGAGGGTCAGTGCTGAGGGAGCCCCACACTGTGGGAGGGTCAGTGCTGAGGGAGCCCCACACTGTGGGAGGGTCAGTGCTGAGGGAGCCCCACACTGTGGGAGGGTCAGTGCTGAGGGAGCCCCACACTGTGGGAGGGTCAGTGCTGAGGGAGCCCCGCACTGTGGGAGGGTCAGTGCCGAGGGAGCCCCGCACTGTGGGAGGGTCAGTGCTGAGGGAGCCCCACACTGTGGGAGGGTCAGTGCTGAGGGAGCCCCACACTGTGGGAGGGTCGGCGATGAGGGAGCCCCACACAGTGGGAGGGTCAGTGCCGAGGGAGCCCCACACTGTGGGAGGGTCAGTGCTGAGGGAGCCCCACACTGTGGGAGGGTCAGTGCTGAGGGAGCCCCACACTGTGGGAGGGTCAGCACTGAGAGAGCCCCACACTGTGGGAGGGTCAGCACTGAGAGAGCCCCACACTGTGGGAGGGTCAGTGCTGAGGGAGCCCCACACTGTGGGAGGGTCAGTGCCGAGGGAGCCCCGCACTGTGGGAGGGTCAGCGCCGAGGGAGCCCCACACTGTGGGAGGGTCAGCGCCGAGGGAGCCCCACACTGTGGGAGGGTCAGTGCTGAGGGAGCCCCACACTGTGGGTGGGTCAGTGCCGAGGGAGCCCCGCACTGTGGGAGGGTCAGCGCCGAGGGAGCCCCGCACTGTGGGAGGGTCAGTGCTGAGGGAGCCCCGCACTGTGGGAGGGTCAGTGCCGAGGGAGCCCCGCACTGTGGGAGGGTCAGTGCTGAGGGAGCCCCGCACTGTGGGAGGGTCAGTGCTGAGGGAGCCCCACACTGTGGGAGGGTCAGTGCTGAGGGAGCCCCGCACTGTGGGAGGGTCAGTGCTGAGGGAGCCCCGCACTGTGGGAGGGTCAGTGCCGAGGGAGCCCCGCACTGTGGGAGGGTCAGCGCCCAGGGAGCCCCGCAATGTGGGAGGGTCAGTGCTGAGGGAGCCCCACACTGTGGGAGGGTCAGTGCCGAGGGAGCCCCACACTGTGGGGGGGGTCAGCGCCCAGGGAGCCCCGCGCTGAGGGAACCCCGTACTCTCTCTATTGACGTGTTGAGGCGATGTGGGGGTTTTCTGTCTGAGATCCACACTGTAATCCCCTCTGACATGTCCCACATGTTCTGGAAGGATCTCTGAGGTCCATGTTGTGAAGGTGTGGCAGCGTTCAGTGGCAGTGTCCCTCACTCTCGCCCACACTAACTGGTACATGGAGTGAGGTGAGACCTGGAGACAGCCATTGGTTAAATATATTCCACATTTATTTCACTCAGATTGATCTACTGACAGTGAGACAGCTTCCCGTCTGGAGTTCAGTGTCTGGACACAGAGGAGTGCCTGGGCGATTGACTGGGAGATACACACCGAGACAGAGGACAGATCGGTGGGTGGGGGCAGGGGGTGGGGAGTGGGGGGGGGGGGGGAGAGGTTACAGTGGGACAGGGAGGGGACGGTGGGGAAACACAACACACAGACCAGTATACGAGGACAGCTCAACACGACATCACAACCTCAGCACTTCGGGAGTGCAGGGAGACGAGGACACAACACAGTCCCTTGGGTTTGGGGAGACCCAGCCGAGCAGTTGAGCTGTAGCAGTGTTGGGGTTGGGGGTGAGGCAGGTCGGGGGGGGGCAGGCTGATGTTAACACCGGGTTCTGACCCTTACGAAGGATGCTGGGTTTGGGGAGGATGGAGAGGTCAGGGGAAGCCAGGTGACCTTTGAGCTATCTGACCCCCCCCACCCTCTCTCTCCCTCCCTGCGGTGGTGGTGGTAGTGGTAGTGATCTCCTCAGTAAGCGTGGCCGGCGATGAAGAGGGACTGACCGGCAGCAGCCCCAGTGTCACCAGTGGCTGCGTACTTCCCCTGGGCAGCCAGTCCGTTAGCCTGACGGAGAGAGAGAGAGAGAGAGGGTTAGATCACAGTGTGTGTGTGTCAGAAACTCACACACTCTCACACACACACACACTCACACACACACACACACACACACACACACTCCCTGGGCAGCCAGCCCGTTAGCCTGTCGGAGAGAGAGAGAGAGAGGGAGAGGGTTAGGTTAGATCACTGTGTGTGTGTGTCAGAAACTCACACACTCTCACACACACACACTCTCTCACACACACACACACACTCCCTGGGGCAGCCAGTCCGTTAGCCTGACGGGGGGAGAGAGAGAGAGAGAGAGAGAGGGTTAGATCACAGAGTGTGTGTGTCAGAAACTCACACACTCTCACACACACACACTCACACACACACACACACACACTCCCTGGGCAGCCAGCCCGTTAGCCTGTCAGAGGGAGAGAGAGAGAGAGGGTTAGGTTAGATCACAGTGTGTGTGTGTTTAAAACTCACACACACTCTCACACACTCTCTCACTCACACACACACACACACTCCTGGGCAGCCAGCCCGTTAGCCTGTCAGAGGGAGAGAGAGAGAGAGGGTTAGGTTAGATCACAGTGTGTGTGTGTTTAAACTCACACACACTCTCACACACTCTCTCACTCACACACACACACACACACACACTCCCTGGGCAGCCAGCCCGTTAGCCTGTCAGAGGGAGAGAGAGAGAGAGGGTTAGGTTAGATCACTGTGTGTGTGTTTAAAACTCACACACACTCTCACACACTCTCACACACTCTCACACACACTCCCTGGGCAGCCAGTCCGTTAGCCTGTCAGAGGGAGAGAGGGAGAGAGAGACACGAGGGTTAGGTTAGATAACAATGTGTGTGTGTCCCCCACCTCTCTCTCTTCCCCCCACCATCTCTCTCTCCCCTGCACCTCTCTCTCTCCTCCGCCCCTTTCTCTCTCTCCCCCCCTCTCTCTCCCCTCCTCTCTCTCCCTCCCTCTCTCTCTCACCCCCTTCCTCTCTCTCTCCCCTTCCTCTCTCTCTCCCCTTCCTCTCTCTCTCTCTCCCCTGCCCCCCTCTCTCTCCCCTGCCCCTCTCTCTCTCCCCTGCCCCTCTCTCTCCCCTGCCCCTCTCTCTCTCCCCTGCCCCTCTCTCTCCCCTGCCCCTCTCTCTCTCCCCTGCACCTCTCTCTCCTCTGCCCCTTTCTCTCTCTCCCCCCCCTCTCTCCCTCCCCTCTCTCTCTCACCCCTTCCTCTCTCTCTCCCCTTCCTCTCTCTCTCTCTCCCCTGCCCCTCTCTCTCTCCCCTGCACCTCTCTCTCTCCCCTGCCCCTCTCTCTCTCCTCCGCCCCTTTCTCTCTCTCCCCCCTCTTTCTCCCTCCCCATCTCTCTCCCTCCCCCTCTCTCTCTCCCCCTTCCTCTCTCTCTCCCCTTCCTCTCTCTCTCCCCTGCCCCACTCTCCCTCTCCCCTGCCCCTCTCCTCTCCCCTGCCCCACTCTCCCTCTCCCCTGCCCCCCTCTCTCTCCCCTGCCCCTCTCTCTCTCCTCCGCCCCTTTCTCTCTCCTCCGCCCCTTTCTCTCTCTCCCCCCCTCTCTCTCCCCTCCTCTCTCTCCCTCACCCCTTCCTCTCTCTCTCTCCTTCCTCTCTCTCTCCCCTTCCTCTCTCTCTCCCCTTCCTCTCTCTCTCTCACCCCTTCCTCTCTCTCTCCCCTTCCTCTCTCTCTCCCCTTCCTCTCTCTCTCCCTTCCTCTCTCTCTCTCTCCCCTGCCCCTCTCTCTCTCCCCTGCCCCTCTCTCTCTCCCCTGCCCCTCTCTCTCTCCCCTGCACCTCTCTCTCTCCTCCGCCCCTTTCTCTCTCTCCCCCCCTCTCTCTCCCTCCCCCTCTCTCTCCCTCCCCTCTCTCTCTCACCCCTTCCTCTCTCTCTCCCCTGCCCCTCCTCTCCCTCTCCCCTGCCCCTCTCTCCCTCCCCTGCCCCCTCTCTCTCCCCTGCCCCTCCTCTCTCTCCTCCGCCCCTCTCTCTCTCTCCCCCCCTCTCTCTCCCCTCCTCTCTCTCCCTCCCCTCTCTCTCTCACCCCTTCCTCTCTCTCTCCCTTCCTCTCTCTCTCCCCTTCCTCTCTCTCTCTCACCCCTTCCTCTCTCTCCCTCCCCTCTCTCTCTCCCCTTCCTCTCTCTCTCTCTCCCCTGCCCCTCTCTCTCTCCCCTGCCCCTCTCTCTCTCCCCTGCACGTCTCTCTCTCCCCCGCCCCTTTCTCTCTCTCCCCCCCCTCTCTCCCTCCCCCTCTCTCTCCCACCCCTTCCTCTCTCACCCCTTCCTCTCTCTCTCCCCTTCCTCTCCCTCTCCCCTGCCCCTCTCTCCCTCTCCCCTGCCCCTCTCTCCCTCTCCCCTGCCCCTCTCCTCTCTCCCCTGCCCCTCTCTCTCTCCCCTGCACGTCTCTCTCTCCTCCACCCCTTTCTCTCTCTCCCCCGCCCCTTTCTCTCTCTCCCCCCCCCTCTCTCCCTCCCCCTCTCTCTCCCTCCTCTCTCTCTCTCACCCCCTTCCTCTCTCTCCTCCCCTCTCTCTCTCACCCCTTCCTCTCTCTCTCCCCTTCCTCTCTCTCTCCCCTTCCTCTCTCTCTCTCACCCCTTCCTCTCTCTCTCCCTCCCCTCTCTCTCTCCCCTTCCTCTCTCTCTCTCTCCCCTGCACCTCTCTCTCTCCTCCGCCCCTTTCTCTCTCTCCCCCCCCCTCTCTCCCTCCCCCTCTCTCTCCCTCCTCTCTCTCTCTCACCCCTTCCTCTCTCTCTCCCCTTCCTCTCTCTCTCCCCTTCCTCTCTCTCTCTCACCCCTTCCTCTCTCTCTCTCACCCCTTCCTCTCTCTCTCTCACCCCTTCCTCTCTCTCTCCCTCCCCCCTCTCTCTCCCTCCTCTCTCTCTCTCACCCCTTCCTCTCTCTCTCCCCTTCCTCTCTCTCTCCCTCCCCTCTCTCTCTCCCTTCCTCTCTCTCTCTCTCCCCTGCCCCTCTCTCTCTCCTCCGCCCCTTTCTCTCTCTCCCCCCCCTCTCTCCCTCCCCCCTC
>NW_027310018.1:216851-317245 GCF_047496795.1 Chiloscyllium punctatum
GTGATCCCTGGGTTAGAGAGAGAGAGAGGGGGGGGGAAATCAGCCAGGGTTCCTGCTCCTGATCACTGCCCAGTGATCCCTGGGTTAGAGAGAGAGAGAGAGGGGAAATCAGCCAGGGTTCCTGCTCCTGATCACTGCCCAGTGAACCCTGGGTTAGAGAGAGAGAGAGAGAGGGGGGGAAATCAGCCAGGGATCCTGCTCCTGATCACTGCCCAGTGAACCCTGGGTTAGAGAGAGAGAGAGGGGGGGAAATCAGCCAGGGATCCTGCTCCTGATCACTGCCCAGTGATCCTGGGTTAGAGAGAGAGAGAGGGGGGGGAAATCAGCCAGGGTTCCTGCTCCTGATCACTGCCCAGTGATCCCTGGGTTAGAGAGAGAGAGAGAGAGAGAGAGGGGGGAAATCAGCCAGGGATCCTGCTCCTGATCACTGCCCAGTGATCCCTGGGTTAGAGAGAGAGAGAGAGAGAGGGGGGGGAAATCAGCCAGGGATCCTGCTCCTGATCACTGCCCAGTGATCCCTGGGTTAGAGAGAGAGGGGGGAAATCAGCCAGGGTTCCTGCTCCTGATCACTGCCCAGTGATCCCTGGGTTAGAGAGAGACAGAGAGAGGGGAAATCAGCCAGGGTTCCTGCTCCTGATCACTGCCCAGTGATCCCTGGGTTAGAGAGAGAGAGAGAGAGAGGGGAAATCAGCCAGGGTTCCTGCTCCTGATCACTGCCCAGTGATCCCTGGGTTAGAGAGAGAGAGAGAGAGAGGGGAAATCAGCCAGGGTTCCTGCTCCTGATCACTGCCCAGTGATCCCTGGGTTAGAGAGAGAGAGAGAGAGGGGAAATCAGCCAGGGTTCCTGCTCCTGATCACTGCCCAGTGATCCCTGGGTCAGAGAGAGAGAGAGAGAGAGAGAGAGAGAGGGGAAATCAGCCAGGGATCCTGCTCCTGATCACTGCCCAGTGATCCCTGGGTTAGAGAGAGAGAGAGAGAGAGAGGGGAAATCAGCCAGGGTTCCTGCTCCTGATCACTGCCCAGTGATCCCTGGGTTAGAGAGAGAGAGAGAGAGAGAGAGAGAGGGGAAATCAGCCAGGGTTCCTGTTCCTGATCACTGTCCAGTGATCCCTGGGTCAGAGAGAGAGAGAGAGAGAGGGGAAATCAGCCAGGGTTCCTGCTCCTGATCACTGCCCAGTGATCCCTGGGTTAGAGAGAGAGAGAGAGAGAGGGGGGGGAAATCAGCCAGGGTTCCTGCTCCTGATCACTGCCCAGTGATCCCTGGGTTAGAGAGAGAGAGAGAGAGAGGGGAAATCAGCCAGGGATCCTGCTCCTGATCACTGTTACGGACGGTGTTCTTGAACAGATCTACTTGCGCGCCAATCAGCCGAAGCAGTAAGTGACAGATGGAGGTAAGTGGTTTAAACTCCAGCAGATCAGATCTGAGCTCTGCAGTCCTGCCACATCCAGTCGTGGTTGGCGGTGGACAATTAACAACTCACTGGAGAAGGAGGCTCTACAAATATCCCCATCCTCAATGATTGAAGAGCTTATCACATCTGTGGGCTCTTTCACAGCAGTCTTCAGCTCGAAATGCCGATTGGATGATCCATCTATCTCTCTCCGCTGGTCGCCAGCATTTCAGAGACCAGTCTTCAGTCATTTCGATTCACTCCACGTGCTATTGAGAAGCAGTTGGAGACACTGGGTACTGCAAAGTCTACAGGCCCTGACAACATTCCAGCAATAGTACTGAAGACTGTTGCTCCAGAACTTGCTGCTCCCCCTAGCCAAGCTGTTCCAGTATAGTTACAAACTGACGTCTACCCGACAATGTGGAAAACTGCCCAGGTATATCCTGGGCCTAAAAAGCAGGACAAATCCAGAACGGCCAATTGTTGTCCTGTCCGACACCTCTCCCATCATCAGTAAAGTGATGGAAGGTGTCGATCAAGCAGCACCTGTTCAGCAATAACCTGCTCAGTGATGCCCAGTTTGGGTTCCCCTGGGGCCACTCTGCTCCTGACCCCATTCCAGCCTTGGGTCAAATATGGACAGAAGAGCTGAATTCCAGAGGGAGAGGGGAGAGGGACAGCCCTTGACATCAAAGCTGCAGTTTGACCCAATATGGCATCAAGGAGCCCTGGCAAAACTGGAATCAATGGGAGTTAGGGGGCAAACGCTGGACTGGTTGGAGTCAGACCTGACGCACAGGAAGATGGTTGTGGTTGTTGGAGGGTCTGTCATCTCAGCTGCAGGACGTCTCTGCAGGAGTTCCTCAGGATAGTGTCCTAGGCCCAACCATCTTCAGCTGCTTCATCAATGACCTTCCCTCCATGATAAAGTCCGAGACGGGGATTGTTCACCAATGCCTCCACAGTGTTCAGCACCATTGCCCACTCCTCAGGTACTGACAACAGTCCGCATTCAAATGCAACAAGATCTGGACAATATCCAGGCTTGGGCTGACAGGTGGCAAGTAACATTCGCACAAAAACAAATACCAGCCAATGATCATCTTCAATGAGAGACAATCTAACCGTCCATCACCCCCTTGACATTCACGGTAGTTTTTAAAATTTAAACAATTTTCTAATCAACCCGTTGAGAAATATTATTGTACATCTCTGGAGCAGGTGGGACATGAACCTAGACTTCACGGTCCAGGAGTGGGGACATCACCATCGTGCCACAAAATGATACCATCACCGAATGCCTCCCTGCTATCAACATCTTGGGGCAGACCACCTTCACAATTGCTCCCCCCCCCCTTGATGTTCAATGGTGTTACCGTCACTGAATCCCCCCCTCCCCCCCACTATCAACATCCTGGGGGTTCCCATTGAGAGAGAATCTAACCATCGCCCCCTTGATGTTCAATGGTGTTACCGTCACTGAATCCCCCCTCCCCCCACTATCAACATCCTGGGGGTTCCCATTGAGAGAGAATCTAACCATCGCCCCCTTGATGTTCAATGGTGTTACCGTCACTGAATCCCCCCTCCCCCCCACTAGCAACACCCTGGGGGTTCCCATTGAGAGAGAATCTAACCATCGCCCCCTTGACGTTCAATGGTGTTACCGTCACTGAATCCCCCCTCCCCCCCTCACTATCAACATCCTGGGGGTTCCCATTGAGAGAGAATCTAACCATCGCCCCCTTGACGTTCAATGGTGTTACCGTCACTGAATCCCCCCTCCCCCCTCCACAATCAACATCCTGGGGGTTCCCATTGAGAGAGAATCTAACCATCGCCCCCTTGATGTTCAGTGGTGTGACGATCATTGATTCCCTCCCACCACCCCCCCCCCCCCCCCAACATCCTGGGGGTTCAATCCTGCAGCGAGTAACTCCCCTCCTGACTCCCTCCACCCACCCCAAAGCCCATCCCACCATCAAAAAGGCATGAGTCAGGAATGTGAGGGGAAACTGCCCACTCGCCTTGGGTTGGGGGAGGTGGGGTAGCTCCAGCAATACTGGAGAAGTTCGACACTGTCTGGGACCAAACCCTGGAGGGGTGTTGGGGTTGGTGAGGAGAAGGGGACTGCAGCGATTCAAGAAGGTGGCTTACCCCCCCACTTTCCCTAGGGCCAGCTCAGGACGGGCTAAATCCTGGCCCAGCCTGTGACACCCAAATCCTGAGAGTGGATTTAAGATCTCCCCTGGGTTGCAGAAGGGTCATGCCGGGTCAGGGAGATGATACACAGGGATGGGACATTGTGCCACAACCTAACCTCTTGTTCCCTCCTGTCTCCCACAGGTTCTGGAAAAGCCTGCCCTTTGACTAAAGAGTTCACTGCCATTCGTCCCAGACTGACTGAGGCCGAAGGAGTGTCTGCCCTGAACCTGACCCTGTCACACCCCAACCTCGTCAACAACCTCCAAATCGGCAAGACGTACCGGAGGGAGAGAGGAGAGGGAGACAGAGTCTGAGGGAACGGGGAGCGGGGGGTGATGGGCAGAGAGAGAGAGAGAGAGTGCACCAGAGTGAGGCGGGAGGGAAGGAGAGCGAGAGAGAGACAGACAAGAAAACAGAGCGGGGGACAGAAACAGACAGAGCATGATACAGACAGACGGACCGAGAGAGAAACAGAATGAGAAACAGGCTAGGAGAGAAAAAAAAAGAGGATGGAGAAAGAGTGGAGGGATTGCTGGAAGGCCGAGTTAGAGACAAGAGCGAGGCAGAGAGGGGAGATAAGGCACCTGTTATCTCTCTCCCTCCACCCCCCCCACATCTACCTCCCCCACCCAAATATAAAGAGGGAATCCCAACAGATTTCTGGGATCTCGCTGCTTTGCCGGGCCCTGGCACAGAGAGCCCTATAGACTACAGGGGTCTGTCCTAATGGAGAACTGTATAGATAGGGCAGAGAGAGGGGGGAGAGCCCCTATAGACTGAGTGACTGAGCTGTTTGTGAATTTACACCATAACCTCTGACTCAATAATCCGGAGAATCTGGTTATTCGTCCCACTATTTGTGTCAGTCACTCGGGAGAGCAGAGCACCACAGGCACTGAGAGTGACAGGGCGGTATCTATCACAGCACACAGCACCAGCCTGCACCCCCTCCCCCCACTCCTCCCAAAACCCATCATGTAGCAGGGAGTCACTCCCATATCCTGGGGAGAGTCAGTGTCACACCACCCCCCACCCAGGGAGAGTCAGCTCCCCCCCCCCCCCGTACCCTGCCGAGACTCTGTTCCCCCTTCATGTCCCTGAGAGAGTCAGTGCTCTGTACCCCAGGGAGAGTCAGTATCCCGCGGGGAGCTGTTATGATACTGAGTCTTGCCGTGCAGTGGGAGTTGGAAGCTAATGAAGTGAGCCCTGTCTGATAGTCACTGCCAGTGTAGAGTCTGAACTGCTCACCCACCCGTGGGGTTTGGGGGTGGTGGGGGGGGTTTGCCCCATCTGAGCTCTGTGACTCCATCTCCTTCATTGTTCTGTGTTTGTGAGGAGGCCACCAGCAGGGCCGGGCTGTACTGTGTGCAGGGTAATCACGGGGGGAGGGGGGGGGGGGGGGGGGGGGAGCGGGGGAGAGGGAGGGGAGGGGGGGGGGAGAGGGAGGGGGAGGGGAGGGGAGGGGAGGGGAGGGGAGGGGAGGGAGGGGGAGGGAGGGGAGGGGAGGGGGAGGGTGTTGTCGATAAGCTCCCTCACATCATTGCATTCTGTGTTTGTGAAGACGCTGAGGGATTTTTTAAAAAACAAATAAACCTCTCCTCTGATCCGTGTTTTAGTGTGAGAATCTTTCCACTCCAACTTGAAGAGGCATCACTTCTTTCAGTATCAGGAACGTTCCACTGTGGAACAGGCCATTGAGGACTAGCCTTCTGAAGGAACCAATCCACCGTCCCTGACTCTGCCCCCATCGTCCAAGCAATGGTTTCCAAATCCCAACCACTCTCTGCAGGGGAGCTTCCATGTGTCAGCAATGTGTGCCCCTCTATTCTCTCTCTACCCCCCCGACCCACTCATTCTCTTTCCCTATCCCTCTCTCCTGCTCTATCCCTCCTCCTCCCTCTCTCTCTCTCCCTGTCCCTCTCTTCCCCTCTCTCTCCTGTTCCATCTCCTCCCTCTCTCTCTTTGTCCCTGTCTCCCTCCTCCTGTCTTCCCCCCCATCTCTCCCTGACCCTCTCTCACCCTCCCTTCCCCCCTCTCTCCCGCTCTACCTCTCCCCATCAGTCACACTCTCTCTCCCTGTCCTCTCTCCTTCTCTCCCCCGCTCTGTCTGTCTTCACCTCCCCCCTGCCCCAGTCTCTGTCTGTCTCCCTTTCCCTGTCTCTATCTCTCAAACTATTGGCTTCCCCACTGTCACTCACCCAAACTGACCCACACATGAATCCAGACCATGACGATGTGGGTGACTCTGACACGGACCAGCCACTCACTCAGGCAGAAGTGCAGACGTGGTTTTAACACAAGTTGGGATGATGCCTTGTGGACATCCTGAATTCAGCAGAGCCCAGCCCATTCTCACTGACCGTGCCTGGTCCTCATTACCTACATCCCCGGAACTTGATCCAAGACCAGCAGAGCTTTCTCTGATGGTCTGTGACCCCGGCGAGTGTGGCATTTCCTGTCAACCGTGAGGTTGGGGAGGGTGGGGGGGTAGGTGTGTGTGTGGCAGAATTGGATAAATCGAGTCAGCGGGAATCAAGAAGTAGTGCTGGACGGAGTGAGGTATATCGAGGAGGAGGAGGATGTCAGTTGGAGTGTGTGTCCAGGATTATTATTGACCATCCATCATAGACTGAAGTTCAAACTTGTTCACCCGGTGAGGAGTCAGTCTGGAATACGCTGCCTGGAAACGTTGTGGAGGCACATTTATTGAATAGAAATTTGTGGAGTGATATGGCTTGGGGAGGGGGGACAAAGCAAGAAATTTGCTCTCGGTGTTTATGGACCAGGCCAGCTCCCCTCAAAGCATTTTGAGAGGTTTGGCCTTTATTTAAAAGGCAGATGTTCAGGGGTGATGCAGCTGGTCCAATCACTTCGCTCTAAGCAAATACAATTTATTTGCATCTTAAGGTTGAAATGGGACAAAAGGAAACAGCATTTACAATAACAACTTCTGAAAACGCAACTTACGCAACATCGCAAGGAGCTGTTTCAATCCCCGCAACGTCCTGCAAAATTCAAACAGGTTCTTGCAGGCAGGAGAGATTTCAGAGAGCATGTTCAAGCATGGGTAATAGAACCTTTCTCACTGTAGCTGTTTCTCTAAGTCCCCAGCAGTTTCTGACTGCCTGCCAAAAATTAAACCAGGCTAGGGAAAAAAAAACCAGGACTGGGAGACCTGATCACTCCCCTGTCATTGTTTAAAGTAGATGTTTCCAGACATATCGGCATCTCTGCCTTTATGACCCCTGTTGGAAAAAAACGCCAAGGAAAACACAAAGGGCCAGCATCATCAAACAGGTAATGATCTGGTGCAGGTATGATAGATGAAACAGCCAGCATTATACTCTGATCACCAAGGCACAAGGCAGGAGAACACTTCCCAGTTGCCTGAATGGTTACAGCTTCAAAAACACTCTTCTCCCCTGTTTTGGTTTGGAGCTGTGAGCTAAAGGTGACTGCTGGACTGTGGGAACAGCTCGTTCTTAAAAGGACAAAGCTTTTATTCTTTGGTGAAGTCAGGGCTGGACGTTAATTGCAGGTTAGTATCTGATCAGAGAGTTGGACAGGCACTTTGTGACTGGGGTTTAAAGGAAGAACAGAATTTGTTCGTCTGCATACCATTCACCATCCTGACTTGGAAATATATCAATAGGTTCCTTCATGCTGCCTGGTCAAAATCCTGGCATTCCCTCCCTGAGGATACTGTGGGTTTCCCAACAGCACACAGACGGCAGCAGTTCAAGGAGGCAGCTCATCCCCACCTTCTCAAGGGGATAATTTGCAACAGGTACACAGGCCAGGCACTTGTGGTGAGAGAATGGATTGTTTAGGATTATATTCACTGGAGTGTAGCAGAGTAAGGAAGTGCTCTGATAGAAACTTATCACATTCTAACAGGAGACATTAAATGAATGTTTTGCGTCGTTTTTACTGTTGAAAAAGGAATGGAGGTTAGAGAGCACGGTGAAATAGCTATTGATGTTTTGAAAACAGTTCACATTACAGAAGAGGAAGTGCTGGAGGTCTGTAACATAAAAGTAGATTAGTTTATATGACCTGATCAAGTGTATCCCAGGACGTTGTGGGAGGTTAGGGAGGAAATTGCAGGGCTCCTAGCAGAGATGCCTATATCGTCTACAAACACCAGGATTGGAGGGTGGCTAATGTAGTGCCATTGTTTAAGAAAGCCTGTAAGAAGAAGTCTAGGAACTGTAGAGCTGTGAGTCTGACACTAGTGGGGGTAAGTAGACATTTACTTGCATTGGGAGAGGCTGGGACTAATTAGGGAGAGTTGGCAATGTTTTTTTGTGATGGAAATCACAAACTTGGGAGTTTTTTAATGGAGTAACTAAGAAGATTAACGAGGGCAGAGCAGGAGACATTAATTACTTGGGATTCTACAAGGTCCCGCATGTTAGACTAGTTAGTAAAGTTAGATCACATGAGATTCAGGGGGAACTTGCCAATTGAGTTGACAGTTGGAGCCCGAGGGTGCTGGTGGAGGGTTGTTTTTCAGACTGGAGACCTGTGACCAGCGGTGTTCCATAGGGATCGAGTCCATTGGTGTTTCTCATTTATATAAATGATTTGGATGAGAATATTGGAGGCACGGTTAGTTCGTTTACAGATAACACCAAGATCGACGGGATAGTGGACAGTGAAGGTGGTTACCTAGGATTACAAAGAGGAGTTTAGTTCAGATAAATGTCAGCTAATGCATTTTGGTAAAACAAGGGCAAGGCTTATGCAATTAGTGTGGTTAGAGATCTTGAACAGACACTTTAGGGTTTGGGTACATAATTATTTGAAATTTGCATCACAGAGTGAAGGCATTTAGTATGCATTCCTTCATAGCTCAGACCTTTGAGTATATGAGTTGTATAGTTTTCATTGTATAGGACATTAGTGAGACCTCTTTTAGACCACTGTGTATAATTCTGGTCACCCTGCTATAGAAAGGATGCAGCTAAATTTGGGAGAGTTCAAAACTAGGGGGCATATTTTTAAGTTGAGAGGAGAGAGATTTGTAAAGGACATGGAAGCGACTCTTTTACGCAGAGAGCAGATGGTGTGAGGAATGAACTGCCAGAGGAAATGGTGGATGCAGTTACAGTTCTGACATTTAAAAGGCATTTGAATAAGTTCTTATTTAGGAAACATTTGAAGGGAAATTGGACCAAATGCAAGCAGGTGGGACGATTTAGTTTGGGGTTAGGGTCATCATGGACTGGTTAGACTGAAGGGTCTGTCTCCATGCTCTGTGACTCTGATTAATGGGGACCTGGGAATTGGTTCCAGCAAGTTTGGAAAACAACTCAAGCTCAAGCAGGTGCCGAATGGTAACTGAGATCTCCTGGAGGTGACAGCTTATCAGTGTTTGAATTGGATTTTGGACAGTGTTTTCTGTGAGAAGGCATTTGCCTGTTGATGCTACAGCAGGAAGATGTGCAAGGTCTTTTCCTAACGCTAATTGACATTAAGTGATCCAGTACAGAAACAGACCTTTTGGCCTGACCAGTCCGTGCCGACCTAATCCTGAACTAAACTAGTCCCACTTGCCTGCTCCTGGCCCATATCCCTCCAATCTTTCCTGCTCATGTATTTATCCAAATGTCTTTTACATGTTGTAATTGTACCCCCATCCACCATTTTCTTGCATGAACCACTCTGTGAAAAAATGTCACCTCGTGTCTTTTTTAAATCTCTCTCCTTTCACCTAAAAAATGTGCCCCTCAACTTGAAATCCCCCACCCCAGGGAAAATACATCTACCATTAAACCTATCTATATCTCCAATTATTTTATAAACTTCTATGATCCAGTGAAAAAAGTCCTCGTCTATCCAACCCTTCTTTATAACTCAAACCTTCTGTACCTGGTGACATCCTGGTCAATCTCTGTTGAGTCATCGTCACAAACCCAACTAGGAAACCTGATTTGGAGATGCCGGTGTTGGACTGGGGTGTACAAAGTGAAAAATCACACAACACCAGGTTATAGTCCAACAGGTTTATTTGGAAACACTAGCTTTCAGAGCACAGCTCCTTAATCAGGTGGTTGTGAAGGAGCAGCGCTCCAAAAGCTAGCGCTTCCAAATAAACCTGTTGGACTATAACCTGGTGTTGGGTGATTTTTAACTGGGAGATCATCACCCATGGCTTAGCACATGACGAAAATCATTTAAGTAATCTGACCAGTTATTTTTCTTTCTTTTATTTAACACTGTAACAGATTTCAAACAAATAAGTTTGGGGTTCCAGCAGAGACCAATTGGATCAATTGGATTAATTTCACTCTGCTAAAATTACTGCCTTGATAATTGCTAAGTTGTGTGTTGAAGTGACAAGCCAGTTGAAGTGACAAGCCACTTTTGCACAGTGAGAACGGTTATTCAGAAAGTCTGATTGGGAATGATTGCGATCAATTTTGATGGTCTTTGAAGATTTTAATTTTATTATGTTGTGCATAGACGGGTACAAAGACTGATTGAGTTTGGCTGTTGCCCTCTGGGTTGTAACACTTAACACTTTGGGATGAATTTGATGAGCACCGCCATCCACAAACATCCCCTCCCTCCAGCACTGATGCTCACTAGCAGCAGTGTCTCCCAACACCTGTAAGATGTACTGCAGGATTTCAGCTCAATGTAAGAAATAACAGAAGTGGTATGACAAACACAGCAAAGACTGGCCAATCTCGTGCTCATTTTTTTTTTGTTTATTTCATATTTCATGCAAAAATACAAAAGAGTGCATAATAATTATAATAATGATAAGCATCTCAGCTGATAAATTTCAGTCTGCATGCAGTCACAAAATCAACAGAGAGGGTTGCAGAGAGATGGGGAGAAAGAGGAAGTGGGGGGAGAGAGGGACAAGAGAGAGAGAGCCAGGACAGAGAGAGGGAGGGGGAAGAGAGAAGTAGAAAGGGGCAGAGAAAGTGGAGAGAGGGAAGGAGTGGAGAGAGCAGGGAAGAGAGAGAGTGAGACGGGGGAAGAGAGGGGTAGAGAGAGGTAATGGGGTGGTAGAGAGTGAGATGGGCAGAGAGGGGGTTCGAGATGAGGGGTGGACAGAGGGATGTGGAGAGAGAGCAGGGAGAGAAGGAGATAGTGAGACAGAAGGAGGGACAGAGGGATGTAGGAAGAGAGGGTAGAGAGAGAGAGCGGGGAGACAGAATGGTCGAGAGTGAGACAGAGAGGGGGAGACAGTGGGAAGAGAGAGTTGGGGTAGAGAGAGAAGGAGGGAGAGAGAGAAAGAGATTCAGCTCCCTCCCAAATCAATACTTGTAAAAATTCATGCTGAGAGAGCAAGCAGAACCTGGGCAGATCATTGCCTGTCTCCGTTACTTGTGAGTGCACAGACAGGTCCCACATATACAGAAGATTATATTAAAGTCATGCTGCAAAAAACTACAAGCAATATCTGACTGCTGTTGGACGAGTTGTGTGAAAGGTTCAAACATTGTTGGTGTCAGGCAGTGTATAGCTCAATGACAGCAAATTGTCAGGTCTCCTCAAACTCTCTTTGTCCAGGTTCAACAGTTTCACGACAAGACAGTTTGTCTCCGTGTCCCAAATCAATCCAGACACAGAGACGTTACACATTCAGGCAAACCAGAACTCCCTCTCC
The DNA here is from genome assembly GCF_047496795.1 of Chiloscyllium punctatum. Lineage (NCBI taxonomy): Eukaryota > Metazoa > Chordata > Chondrichthyes > Orectolobiformes > Hemiscylliidae > Chiloscyllium > Chiloscyllium punctatum. Next base: position 228,078 of record NW_027310018.1, read on the forward strand.
ATCACCCCCTGACAGTGTAACCTCCCCCCACTTTATACCCCAGTGTCAGCATCGAGCTCTCTCAGGGACAGGGACGGTACAGAGCTCCCTCTACATCACCCCCTGACAGTGTAACCTCCCCCACTTTATCCCCAGTGTCAGCATCGAGCTCTCTCAGGGACAGGGACGGTACAGAGCTCCCTCTACATCACCCCCTGACAGTGTAACCTCCCCCCACTTTATACCCCAGTGTCAGCATCGAGCTCTCTCAGGGACAGGGACGGTACAGAGCTCCCTCTACATCACCCCCTGACAGTGTAACCTCCCCCACTTTATACCCCAGTGTCAGCATCGAGCTCTCCCAGGGACAGGAACGGTACAGAGCTCCCTCTCCATCACCCCCTGACAGTGTAACCTCCCCCCACTTTATACCCCAGTGTCAGCATCGAGCTCTCTCAGGGACAGGGACGGTACAGAGCTCCCTCTACATCACCCCCTGACAGTGTAACCTCCCCCACTTTATCCCCAGTGTCAGCATCGAGCTCTCTCAGGGACAGGGACGGTACAGAGCTCCCTCTACATCACCCCCTGACAGTGTAACCTCCCCCCACTTTATACCCCAGTGTCAGCATCGAGCTCTCTCAGGGACAGGGACGGTACAGAGCTCCCTCTACATCACCCCCTGACAGTGTAACCTCCCCCACTTTATACCCCAGTGTCAGCATCGAGCTCTCCCAGGGACAGGGACGGTACAGAGCTCCCTCTACATCACCCCCTGACAGTGTAACCTCCCCCCACTTTATACCCCAGTGTCAGCATCGAGCTCTCTCAGGGACAGGGACGGTACAGAGCTCCCTCTACATCACCCCCTGACAGTGTAACCTCCCCCACTTTATACCCCAGTGTCAGCATCGAGCTCTCCCAGGGACGGTACAGAGCTCCCTCTACATCCCACCCCCTGACAGTGTAACCTCCCCCACTTTATACCCCAGTGTCAGCATCGAGCTCTCCCAGGGACAGGGACGGTACAGAGCTCCCTCTACATCACCCCCTGACAGTGTAACCTCCCCCACTTTATACCCCAGTGTCAGCATCGAGCTCTCCCAGGGACAGGGACGGTACAGAGCTCCCTCTACATCACCCCCTGACAGTGTAACCTCCCCCCACTTTATACCCCAGTGTCAGCATCGAGCTCTCCCAGGGACAGGGACGGTACAGAGCTCCCTCTACATCACCCCCTGACAGTGTAACCTCCCCCACTTTATACCCCAGTGTCAGCATCGAGCTCTCCCAGGTACAGGGACGGTACAGAGCTCCCTCTACATCACCCCCTGACAGTGTAACCTCCCCCACTTTATACCCCAGGGTCAGCATCGAGCTCTCCCAGGGACAGGGACGGTACAGAGCTCCCTCTACATCACCCCCCCTGACAGTGTAACCTCCCCCACTTTATACCCCAGGGTCAGCATCGAGCTCTCCCAGGGACAGGGACGGTACAGAGCTCCCTCTACATCACCCCCTGACAGTGTAACCTCCCCCCACTTTATACCCCAGGGTCAGCATCGAGCTCTCCCAGGGACAGGGACGGTACAGAGCTCCCTCTACATCACCCCCCCTGACAGTGTAACCTCCCCCACTTTATACCCCAGTGTCAGCATCGAGCTCTCCCAGGGACAGGGACAGTACAGAGCTCCCTCTCCATCACCCCCTGACAGTGTAACCTCCCCCCACTTTATACCCCAGTGTCAGCATCGAGCTCTCTCAGGGACAGGGACGGTACAGAGCTCCCTCTACATCCCACCCCCTGACAGTGTAACCTCCCCCACTTTATACCCCAGTGTCAGCATCGAGCTCTCCCAGGGACAGGGACAGTACAGAGCTCCCTCTACATCACCCCCTGACAGTGTAACCTCCCCCACTTTATACCCCAGTGTCAGCATCGAGCTCTCCCAGGGACGGTACAGAGCTCCCTCTACATCCCACCCCCTGACAGTGTAACCTCCCCCACTTTATACCCCAGTGTCAGCATCGAGCTCTCCCAGGGACAGGGACGGTACAGAGCTCCCTCTACATCACTCCCTGAGAGTGATGGACTCCATATGGTACACGTCCTACACTCTGCACCAGGACATAACCTGTTCATCCAGAGATTGGAGACCAGAGACCAGAGCTGTGTTGTGTCTGTGAGTTTTCAGATGGCAGTGAATTGGAGCATGTGTGAGTGAGCCCTCTTGGTTTACCACACACCCTCCTCCCACCTCTACCCTCCTCGATGACTAGGGAAGACGTATACAGAAGGACGGAATATTCACCTTGAGAGGGCTGCATGCAGGAGGAGGGAGAAGCTATTGGGATGGCATTGGGTGGGCTGGTCAGGGGTCAGGGTGGTCAGAGGTCAAGGGTGGTCGAGGGTAGGGGTCGGGGTGGTTATTGGTTGTCATGTGTGGTTAGGGGTTGGGGTAGTCAGGGTGGTCAGGAGTTGGGGTGATCAGGGGTCAGGGGTCAGGGGTGGATGCCCTCACTGTCCAAGTCCTGAACATTGCCATTCAGTTGATCGTGCCTTGCTAAATCTTGTGCTTTCCAAGGAGAAACGATGTGTTCCCTTTCAGCTTGTAGTTTGTGCAAATGTGTGTGTGTGTGTGTGTGTGTGATTGTGAAATCATAAAACTTGTGTCTGCCCCCCGCCACCCCACCCCACCCCCCCAAACACTGAACAATACTGTCCGGTAAATTTTGACATGCGAATATAGAGTTAGTCTTAATCAGGAACAGCAGCCAACTGTCCAATAGCAGGGACCCATATCTTCATCTCCGTCCCCCCCCCCCCAGTGGCTGTCTCTCCCTTTCCACCGTCCCACATAGTCAGTGTTGTCCGGCCAGCTGCAGTCCCTGTGGGGTACGGGGAGATTCACACTTCCACCTTCACTGGAAAACTGAGCAGGGAACAGAGACAAGGTTCATTAACTGATCACGATAGACAAATAATCTTCTGCTGCCTCACTCCTCCCAAATATAAGACCTCAGCATGACTCTGTCTCTGTCTATCACTCCATCAGTCTCTCTCTCTCCCTTTTTGTCTCTCTCTCTCCCTCTCTCTCTGTCTCCTCTTTCTCTCGCTCTTCCTTTCTCTTTCCAACTTTATCTCTTCCTTTCTGTCTCCCTCCCTCCCTCCCTCTCTCTGTTTCCATTTCTCTCTTCCTTTCTCCCTCCATCTGTCTTTGTCTCCATCTCACCCTTTCTCTCTCTCTCCCTCTCCCTCCATCTCTGTCTCCCTCTCTCTCTCCATCTCTCTCTGTCTGTCTCCATCTATTTATCCATCCCTTTCTCTCTCCTAAAGTGTTTGAAGCTTTTCCCTCCCTAACTTACACTCTCCCTCTCTCCCTCTGTATCACCTTATGACTCACACTCTCCCTCTCTCCCTCTGTATCACCTTATGACTCACACTCTCCCTCTCTCCCTCTGTATCACCTTATGACTCACACTCTCCCTCTCTCCCTCTGTATCACCTTATGACTCACACTCTCCCTCTCTCCAATTCTCTCTCTGTCTCTACCCTTGTCTGTCTTTGCCTCTTACCTTTGGACTGTCTGTCCATCTGTCTGTCTCTCTCTCTCTCTCTTAATCTGTCTGCCTCACTCCATTCACAACCATTCTCCCATAGTTTTATTGTCTCTTTCCTCATCTCTCCTAGTCAGTCTGTCTCTAGTCTTTCCTATTCAATCTCCCTCTACACCGTCCCCAATGGACCCCAAACCCATTCCCCGTTCCCTCCCCCTCTACACCGTCCCCAGTGTGACCCCAAACCCCTTCCCGTTCCCTCCCCCTCTACACCGTCCCCCATGGGGCCCCAAACCCCTTCCCCGTTCCCTCCCGCTCTACACCGTCCCCAATGGGACCCCAAACCCCTTCCCCGTTCCCTCCCACTCTACACCGTCCTCAATGGGACCCCAAACCCCTTCCCGTTCACCCCCACTCTACATCATCCCCAATGGGACCCCAAACCCCTTCCCGTTCACTCCCAATCTACACCGTCCCCAATGGGACCCCAAACCCCTTCCCCGTTCCCTCCCGCTCTACACCGTCCCCAATGGGACCCCAAACCCCTTCCCCATTCCCTCCCCCTCTACACCGTCCCCAATGGGACCCCAAACCCCTTCCCCGTTCCTACCCGCTCTACACCGTCCCCAATGGGACCCCAAACCCCTTCCCGTTCACTCCCAGTCTACATCATCCCCAATGGGATCCCAAACCCCTTCCCGTTCACCCCCACTCTACACCGTCCCCAATGGGACCCCAAACCCCTTCCCGTTCACTCCCAGTCTACATCATCCCCAATGGACCCCAAACCCCTTCCCATTCACTCCCAGTCTACATCATCCCCAATGGGATCCCAAACCCCTTCCCGTTCCCTCCCCCTCTACACCGTCCCCAATGGGACCCCAAACCCCTTCCCATTCACTCCCAGTCTACATCATCCCCAATGGGATCCCAAACCCCTTCCCGTTCACCCCCACTCTACACCATCCCCAATGGACCCCAAACCCCTTCCCGTTCCCTCCCCCTCTACACCGTCCCCCATGGGACCCCAAACCCCTTCCCCGTTCCCTCCCGCTCTACACCGTCCCCAATGGGACCCCAAACCCCTTCCCCGTTCCCTCCCGCTCTACACCGTCCCCAATGGGACCCCAAACCCCTTCCCGTTCACTCCCACTCTACACCATCCCCAATGGACCCCAAACCCCTTCCCCGTTCACTCCCCCACTACACCGTCCCCAATGGGACCCCAAACCCCTTCCCCGTTCCCTCCCGCTCTACACCATCCTCAATGGGACCCCAAACCCCTTCCCCGTTCCCTCCCCCTCTACACCGTCCCCAATGGACCCCAAACCCCTTCCCCGTTCCCTCCCCCTCTACACCGTCCCCAATGGGACCCCAAGCCCCTTCCCGTTCCCTCCTGCTCTACACCATCCCAATGGACCCCAAACCCCTTCCCGTTCCCTCCCCCTCTACACCGTCCCCAATGGACCCCAAACCCCTTCCCCGTTCCCTCTCGCTCTACACCATCCTCAATGGGACCCCAAGCCCCTTCCCGTTCCCTCCCCCTCTACACCGTCCCCAATGGACCCCAAACCCCTTCCCCGTTCCCTCCCCCTCTACACTGTCCCCAATGGGACCCCAAACCCCTTCCCCGTTCCCTCCCCCTCTACAACGTCCCCAATGGGACCCCAAACCCCTTCCCCGTTCCCTCCCGCTCTACACCGTCCCCAATGGGACCCCAAACCCCTTCCCGTTCCCTCCCCCTCTACACCGTCCCCAATGGGACCCCAAACCCCTTCCTGTTCCCTCCCACTCTACGCCGTCCCAATGGACCCCAAGCCCCTTCCCGTTCCCTCCCGCTCTACACCGTCCCAATGGGACCCCAAACCCCTTCCTGTTCCCTCCCACTCTACACCATGCCCAATGGACCCCAAACCCCTTCCCGTTTACTCCCACTCTACACCGTCCCAATGGACCCCAAATCCCTTCCTGTTCACTCCCACTCTACACCATCCCAATGGACCCCAAACCCCTTCCCGTTCACTCCCACTCTACACCATCCCAATGGACCCCAAACCCCTTCCCGTTCCCTCCCGCTCTACACCAACCCCAATGGGACCCCAAACCCCTTCCTGTTCACTCCCATTCTACACCGTCCCCAATGGGACCCCAAACCCCTTCCTGTTCACTCCCGCTCTACACCGTCCCCAATGGGACCCCAAACCCCTTCCCCGTTCCCTCCCGCTCTACACCGTCCCCAATGGACCCAAACCCCTTCCTTCCCAGCCGTCTCATATACAATGCTTGTAGGTTTTGTGATAACCCCAGACTCACTGGAGAAGTTAATGACACAAGCTGCAATGATGACCAGGCCCCCAACAACAGCCACAATACTCAACAACTTCGCAACTCGCCCCAGCCTCCGTGCTCCATCCACATCTCCATTCTGGAAACTGTTCCTAGACTGGATACAGAGACAACATCATCAGGGACAGTGTAGAGGGAGCTTTACTCTGTATCTAACCCTGTGCTGTCCCTCTCCCTGGGATGGGGGGGGGGGGACGGTGTAGAGGGAGCTTTACTCTGTATCTAACCCTGTGCTGTCCCTGACACTGAGAGTGTTTGATGGGGGGACGGTGTAGAGGGAGCTTTACTCTGTATCTAACCCCGTGCTGTCCCTGTCCCTGGGATGGGGGGGACAGTGTAGAGGGAGCTTTACTCTGTATCTAACCGCGTGCTGTCCCTGTCCCTGGGATGGGGGGGTCAGTGTAGAGGGAGCTTTACTCTGTATCTAACCGCGTGCTGTCCCTGACCCTGAGAGTGTTTGATGGGGGGGACAGTGTAGAGAGAGCTTTACTCTGTATCTAACCCCGTGCTGTCCCTGACACTGAGAGTGTTTGATGGGGGGGACAGTGTAGAGGGAGCTTTACTCTGTATCTAACCCCGTGCTGTCCCTGACACTGAGAGTGTTTGATGGGGGACAGTGTAGAGGGAGCTTTACTCTGTATCTAACCCCGTGTTGTCCCTGACCCTGAGAGTGTTTGATGGGGGGGACAGTGTAGAGGGAGCTTTACTCTGTATCTAACCGTGTGCTGTCCCTGACCCTGAGAGTGTTTGATGGGCTCCCTGGAACAGAATCTGAAAATTTCCAAGTATTGTGTTAATAACGTCCATTTTGAACGAATGATGATCAGGAAAATGGAGAATGTGGGATCTGTGAATGGACGGAAATATTTAACACCGTGAGAGACTGAGTGTGTAAGAACAGTAGAGGGAGAGAGAGAGAATGAGAGTCAGAGAGGAGAGACAGGGAGAAAGCAGGAGACACATACACAGATGTGGAGAAAGAGAGACAGGGAGAGAGAACAAGAAAGATTCCGAAAAATGAAGACTAAGACAGAGATGTTCATCAATGAGAGAGAAGAGACAGAGGGGAAGAGGATCAATGACAGACAGACAGGAACAGATGGAAACGGAGGATCGCTGGGTCAGAGAGACAGAGAGAGATAGAGATGAAGACAGACAGGTCAGAGAAAGGGGCAGACAGTGATGGAGCTGGAAACAGAGAGGGAGAGGGAGAGGATTACTAGGTCAGTGACAGAGAGACACACACACAGATGGAGACAAAGAGGTGAACAATAAGACAAGACAGAGCTAGGAACAGAGAGGGACAGGAACAGAGATAGAGACAGAGAGGGTCAGAGGCAGAGACAGAGCTAGGAACAGAGAGGGACAGGAACAGAGATAGAGACAGAGAGGGTCAGAGGCAGAGACGGAGCTAGGGACAGAGAGGGACAGGAACAGAGATAGAGACAGAGAGGGTCAGGAACAGAGATAGAGACAGAGAGGGTCAGAGGCAGAGACGGAGCTAGGGACAGAGAGGGACAGGAACAGAGATAGAGACAGAGAGGGTCAGAGGCAGAGACGGAGCTAGGGACAGAGAGGGACAGGAACAGAGATAGAGACAGAGAGGGTCAGAGACAGAGACGGAGCTAGGGACAGAGAGGGACAGGAACAGAGATAGAGACAGAGAGGGTCAGAGACAGAGATAGAGACAGAGAGGGTCAGAGACAGAGACGGAGCTAGGGACAGAGAGGGTCAGGAACAGAGATAGAGACAGAGAGGGTCAGGAACAGAGATAGAGACAGAGAGGGTCAGAGACAGAGACGGAGCTAGGGACAGAGAGGGACAGGAACAGAGACAGAGACAGAGAGGGTCAGAGACAGAGACGGAGCTAGGGACAGAGAGGGACAGGAACAGAGATAGAGACAGAGAGGGTCAGAGGCAGAGACGGAGCTAGGGACAGAGAGGGACAGGAACAGAGACAGAGACAGAGAGGGTCAGAGACAGAGATAGAGACAGAGAGGGTCAGAGACAGAGACGGAGCTAGGGACAGAGAGGGTCAGGAACAGAGATAGAGACAGAGAGGGTCAGGAACAGAGATAGAGACAGAGAGGGTCAGAGGCAGAGACGGAGCTAGGGACAGAGCCAGTGGGGGATAGTGAAGGGGTGTTGCAGTGTGGTGTGCCGGCAGACACAGTGTGAGCTGACCAATACTCACCATCACAGCATAGACAAACGCCACAATATTGAGGGGCCAGATTGGGCAGAAACAGGAGATAACAGCCAGGATGATGTAGTCACGAGGTTTCTCATGCTCACCTCCCTCAACGGTTTGGACGGAGGGATGTCGGTGGATGCTGGTACGAGGGGAGTTGAGGGCACTCTGAGTGAGCTGGGTAACTGAGCTTGCACGGACAGCTTTCCGGGGACTTTGTTTGTGGAGGGGACGGGACAGGTCCTGCAGGGATGTGGTAATCGATCCGTCCATCAGACCATTCCCATTCAGCTGCTGTTTCTCCCTCACTTCTGCTGCTGGTTCTGGGGCAGCGTTGGCTGCTGCTGGGGTCACAACCTCAGTCACCTGGCTGTCCGAGTTCACAGCCATCACGGATCACAGCTGAGAGGAAATCAATACCTTTAACACAAACACACAGCAAATGCTCAATATACACTGACACATTAATTCAGAGAGTGACCCATACCCTGCTGAATAAACACTGACTCTGTACGGTTACACAGTGAGTGACCCCTACCCTGCTGAATAAACCCTGACTCTGTACGGTTACACAGTGAGTGACCCCTACCCTGCTGAATAAACCCTGACTCTGTACGGTTACACAGTGAGTGACCCTTACCCTGCTGAATAAACACTGACTCTGTACGGTTACACAGTGAGTGACCCTTACCTTGCTGAATAAACACTGACTCTGTACAGTTACACAGTGAGTGACCCTTACCCTGCTGAATAAACCCTGACTCTGTACGGTTACACAGTGAGTGACCCTTACCCTGCTGAATAAACACTGACTCTGTACGGTTACACAGTGAGTGACCCTTACCCTGCTGAATAAACCCTGACTCTGTACGGTTACACAGTGAGTGACCCTTACCCTGCTGAATAAACCCTGACTCTGTACGGTTACACAGTGAGTGACACTTACCCTGCTGAATAAACCCTGACTCTGTACAGTTACACAGTGAGTGACCCTTACCCTGCTGTATAAACACTGACTCTGTACAGTTACACAGTGAGTGACCCTTACCCTGGTGAATAAACACTGACTCTGTACGGTTACACAGTGAGTGACCCTTACCCTGCTGAATAAACCCTGACTCTGTACGGTTACACAGTGAGTGACCCTTACCCTGCTGAATAAACCCTGACTCTGTACGGTTACACAGTGAGTGACCCTTACCCTGCTGAATAAACCCTGACTCTGTCCGGTTACACAGTGAGTGACCCTTACCCTGCTGAATAAACCCTGACTCTGTCCGGTTACACAGTGAGTGACCCTTACCCTGCTGAATAAACCCTGACTCTGTCCGGTTACAGAGTGAGTGACCCTTACCCTGCTGAATAAACCCTGACTCTGTACGGTTACAGAGTGAGTGACCCTTACCCTGCTGAATAAACCCTGACTCTGTACGGTTACAGAGTGAGTGACCCTTACCCTGCTGAATAAACCCTGACTCTGTACGGTTACAGAGTGAGTGACCCTTACCCTGCTGAATAAACCCTGACTCTGTACGGTTACAGAGTGAGTGACCCTTACCCTGCTGAATAAACCCTGACTCTGTACGGTTACAGAGTGAGTGACCCTTACCCTGCTGAATAAACCCTGACTCTGTACGGTTACAGAGTGAGTGACCCTTACCCTGCTGAATAAACCCTGACTCTGTACGGTTACAGAGTGAGTGACCCTTACCCTGCTGAATAAACCCTGACTCTGTACGGTTACAGAGTGAGTGACCCTTACCCTGCTGAATAAACCCTGACTCTGTACGGTTACAGAGTGAGTGACCCTTACCCTGCTGAATAAACCCTGACTCTGTACGGTTACAGAGTGAGTGACCCTTACCCTGCTGAATAAACCCTGACTCTGTACGGTTACACAGTGAGTGACCCTTACCCTGCTGAATAAACCCTGACTCTGCACGGTTACACAGTGAGTGACCCTTACCCTGCGGAATAAACCCTGACTCTGCACGGTTACACAGTGAGTGACCCTTACCCTGCGGAATAAACCCTGACTCTGCACGGTTACACAGTGAGTGACCCTTACCCTGCTGAATAAACCCTGACTCTGCACGGTTACACAGTGAGTGACCCTTACCCTGCTGAATAAACCCTGACTCTGTACGGTTACAGTGAGTGACCCTTACCCTGCTGAATAAACCCTGACTCTGTACGGTTACACAGTGAGTGACCCTTACCCTGCTGAATACACCCTGACTCTGTACGGTTACACAGTGAGTGACCCTTACCCTGCTGAATAAACACTGACTCTGTACGGTTACACAGTGAGTGACCCTTACCCTGCTGAATCAACACTGACTCTGTACGGTTACACAGTGAGTGACCCTTACCCTGCTGAATAAACCCTGACTCTGTACGGTTACACAGTGAGTGACCCTTACCCTGCTGAATAAACCCTGACTCTGTACGGTTACACAGTGAGTGACACTTACCCTGCTGAATAAACACTGACTCTGTACGGTTACACAGTGAGTGACCCTTACCTTGCTGAATAAACCCTGACTCTGTACGGTTACACAGTGAGTGACCCTTACACTGCTGAATAAACCCTGACTCTGTACGGTTACACAGTGAGTGACCCTTACCTTGCTGAATAAACCCTGACTCTGTACGGTTACACAGTGAGTGACCCTTACACTGCTGAATAAACCCTGACTCTGTACGGTTACACAGTGAGTGACCCTTACCTTGCTGAACAAACCCTGACTCTGTACGGTTACACAGTGAGTGACACTTACCCTGCTGAATACACCCTGACTCTGTCCGGTTACAGAGTGAGTGACCCTTACCCTGCTGAATAAACACTGACTCTGTACGGTTACACAGTGAGTGACCCTTACCCTGCTGAATACACCCTGACTCTGTACGGTTACACAGTGAGTGACCCTTACACTGCTGAATACACCCTGACTCTGTACGGTTACACAGTGAGTGACCCTTACCCTACTGAATAAACCCTGACTCTGTACGGTTACACAGTGAGTGACACTTACCCTGCTGAATAAACCCTGACTCTGTACGGTTACACAGTGAGTGACCCTTACCTTGCTGAATACACCCTGACTCTGTACGGTTACACAGTGAGTGACCCTTACTCTACTGAACTAAGGGCAGGTTTGCTCTTGTTCCGGATCAGCTGCTCTGGCCGATTCTTGTTGGCGTGCTCATGGGAGGGGTGGTCAGGCCGGTGACAAGACACTGAGCAGGTTCTGAGTGCAATGTGTCCATTGGGACAGTGTGGATGTGGAGAATGAGTGAACAGCGCTGTGTGTAAATTGAGCCTGTGTTTGCTGTGAAGATTAGCAGGCAGTTTGGGGAGGTGGTGTCCATTACAGGGCCAGATTTGTAGTGGGGGGTGGAGGGGGTGGGGGGGGTGGGGGTGCGGCTGCCGCATGCACTGTCGAAGGCATGTCCTGGAACCCAGGGAGATGTCAACACTACCATTGATCACTAACACAGTGGTCTCTGTACCAGTGGAACCCCGCGATTTCCCTCAATTTCTAAGAAAGACATCATCTGTACCTAGCCATGTACCCTGGGAATAACCACCAACTGCAATGGCAAGGCAAGGCAGAATTCAGTACAGAAAGTGCCAGATACTCACCGTTATCTCTTGTCGGAAAAGGGCTGGAAGGAGCAGCAGTTTTGGCAGCGACCGTCAGTCAATAATTCATATTCTCACAACGAGCCGACAGCAGGATGGAAGGAGCAGTGAGAATCAGTACCCTGCAAAACTGCAGACAAATCTGAACACCCAGCCCAGCCAAGTGTAACAGGGGGGATATTGCAGGATGTGTAAATGTCTCTCTCTCTCACACACACACACACACACACCTCCTCATAACAAAGAGCTCACACACACAGGTCACGTGGCCAACTCCTCTCTCATTAATATCCCTTCACTGATTTCTGCATCACAGAACCATCTCTCCCTCTCTCCCTCTCACACACTCCCTCTCTCATTAATATCCCTTCACTGATTTCTGCATCACAGAACCATCTCTCCCTCTCTCCCTCTCACACACTCCCTCTCTCATTAATATCCCTTCACTGATTTCTGCATCACAGAACCATCTCTCTCTCCCTCCCTCTCACACACTCCCTCTCTCATTAATATCCCTTCACTGATTTCTGCATCACAGAACCATCTCTCCCTCCCTCCCTCTCACACACTCCCTCTCTCATTAATATCCCTTCACTGATTTCTGCATCACAGAACCATCTCTCCCTCCCTCCCTCTCACACACTCCCTCTCTCATTAATATCCCTTCACTGATTTCTGCATCACAGAGCCATCTCTCCCTCCCTCCCTCTCACACACTCCCTCTCTCATTAATATCCCTTCACTGATTTCTGCATCACAGAGCCATCTCTCCCTCCCTCCCTCTCACACACTCCCTCTCTCATTAATATCCCTTCACTGATTTCTGCATCACAGAACCATCTCTCTCTCCCTCCCTCTCACACACTCCCTCTCTCATTAATATCCCTTCACTGATTCCTGCATCACAGAACCATCTCTCCCTCCCTCCCTCTCACACACTCCCTCTCTCATTAATATCCCTTCACTGATTCCTGCATCACAGAACCATCTCTCCCTCCCTCCCTCTCACACACTCCCTCTCTCATTAGTATCCTTTCACTGATTTCTGCATCACAGAACCATCTCTCTCTCTCCCTCTCACACACTCCCTCTCTCATTAATATCCCTTCACTGATTTCTGCATCACAGAACCACCTCTCTCTCTCCCTCTCTTCCTCTCACACATTCCCTCTCTCATTAATATCCCTTCACTGATTTCTGCATCACAGAACCATCTCTCCCTCCCTCCCTCTCACACACTCCCTCTCTCATTAATATCCCTTCACTGATTTCTGCATCACAGAACCATCTCTCCCTCCCTCCCTCTCACACACTCCCTCTCTCATTAATATCCCTTCACTGATTTCTGCATCACAGAACCATCTCTCCCTCCCTCCCTCTCACACACTCCCTCTCTCATTAATATCCCTTCACTGATTTCTGCATCACAGAACCACCTCTCTCTCTCCCTCTCTTCCTCTCACACACTCCCTCTCTCATTAATATCCCTTCACTGATTTCTGCATCACAGAACCATCTCTCCCTCTCTCCCTCTCACACACTCCCTCTCTCATTAATTCTGGCTATTGAGGGAGTGCAGCGTAGGTTCACGAGGTCAATTCCTGGAATGGCAGGATTGCCTTACACGGAAAGACTGAAGCGACTGGGCTTGTATACCCTTGAGTTTAGAAGACTGAGAGGGGATCTGATTGAAACGTATAGGATTATGAAAGGACTGGACACTCTGGCAGGAGGGAACATATTTCCGTTGATGGGGGAGTGCCGAACCAGAGGACACAACTTAAAAATACGGGGTAGACCATTTAGGACAGAGATGAGGAGAAACTACTTCACACAGAGAGTGGTGGCTGTGTGGAATGCTCTGCCCCAGAGGGCAGTGGAGGCCCAGTCTCTGGATTCTTTTAAGAAAGAATTGGATAGAGCTCTTAAAGATAGTGGAGTCAAGGGGTATGGAGATAAGGCTGGAACAGGATACTAATTAGGAATGATCAGCCATGATCATATTGAATGGCGGTGCAGGCTCGAAGGGCAGAATGGCCTACTCCTGCATCTATTGTCTATTGTCTATTGTCTATTATCCCTTCACTGATTTCTGCATCACAGAACCACCTCTCTCTCTCCCTCTCTTCCTCTCACACATTCCCTCTCTCATTAGTATCCTTTCACTGATTTCTGCATCACAGAGCCATCTCTCTCTCTCCCTCTCACACACTCCCTCTCTCATTAATATCCCTTCACTGAATCTGGACAGCCAGCTCTTGTCTCGTTCTCCAACCACTCTGACTCGCTCTCCCTCTGCTTTTCATCTGTGTATCTCTCCATTTCTATCTACACCTTGTTCTCTCCATCCCTCCCTCTTTCTGTACCTCTCTGTATCTCTTTGTACCTTTCACCATCTCACTCTATCTCGGTCTCCACTTCATTCACATTTCTCACTTGTTTAGTTTTGGCCTTGTCATTTCTTTCTCTCCAAATCTAATTCTCCTCCAAATCACCATCTCTCTCTCTCTCTCTCTCTCCATCTCTGTTCCCCCTCTTTCGTTCTCAAATGCCACACTCGCATTCACTCAGTGCCAAGACAAAACAGTCACACTGTCTGCAGGTGCCCCCACTGGGAGAGTCAGTGTCTCCCCCGTGCCCCAGGGAGAGTCAGTGTCTACCCTCCCCCTGTACCCCAGGGAGAATCAGTGTTCCCCCTCTCCCTGTACCTTGGGGAGAGTCATTGTCTCCCTCTTCCCCTATACCCGGGGGAGAGTCAGTGTCTCCCCTCGTACCCTGGGGAGAGTCAGTGTCTCCCATCCCCTTACCCTGGGGAGAATCAGTGTTCCCCCTTTCCCCGTACCCTGGGGAGAGTCATTGTCTCCCCCTCCCCCTGTACCCTGGGGAGAGTCAGTGCCTCCTCTCGTACCCTGGGGAGAGTCAGTGTCCCCCTCCCCCCTTACCCCGGAGAGAGTCAGTGTTCCCCCTCCCCATACCCTGGGGAGAGCCATTGTCTCCCCCTCCCCCCGGGGAGAGTCAGTGTCCCCCTCCCCCTGTACCCTAGGGAGAGTCAGTGACTCCCTCCCGTACCCCGGGGAGAGTCAGAGTCTCCCCCCCTCTCCCGTACCCTGGGGAGAGTCAGTGTCTCCCCCCATACCCCAGGGAGAGTCGGTGTGTCTCCCCGTACCCCGGGGAGAGTCAGTGTCCACCCCCCTACCTCCTCGTTAGGAGACCAGTTCCCCTCGGCAGTAATCCCATGCCTGTGGTGGGAATCTCTCCCCAGTGGACAGTCAATGTCCTGTAAAAGGGAAGAGTGAGACAGAACATCAAAGGCAGATGTTTACGTTACAACACCAGAGCAAACCCAGGAGTAACATGGTAACAGTAAGGGGTTGATCCCTCCTCCTGGTATTATACATAGATCCCAGTTATAGATCCTTCAGTGTCTGGCCTTTACTGATGTGTTCTAGCACAGGAGATGGTTATACGACCCACTCTGCTGGGACTGGCTCTGTAAGATGAGCACCATTGCCTGGTACTGACCTCCCTGACAGATGCTAGAGATTAGAGTGGTGCTGGAAAAACACAGCAGGTCAGGCAGCATCCGAGGGGTACGAAAGTCGACATTTCGGGCAAAAGCCCTTCACTCCTGACTTGCTGTGCTTTTCCAGCACTACCCCTGACCTCCCCGCGCACTCTGTCTGTCCGAATGACCATCCCGTGTCCCTCCTCCTCGTCCTAACTCCAAAGGTCCGTCGGCGTCCTTCTGGAGTTCTGCTCTCTCCCCTCATGTACAAGTCCTCCAAGTTAATCCGTCAACGTGGAGCTGAGCCCCCCCCTCCTGCTCTCCAGCTCGGGAACACATCGGGAGGTGAGGTCCTGGTCGTGTTATCACTGCACTGGGTAACCCAGGTAACGGTAGAATTTGAATTCAATAAAAGCGAAAAAAAAAAATCAGGAAATTAGGAGTTTAATGATGACCGTGAATCCACTGACAAAAAAATCCCCACCTGGTCATTGAGGGAAGGAAACTGCCATCCTAACCTGGCCTGGCCTACAAGTGGCTCCAGACCCACAGCGATGTGGTGGACTTTTAACTATCCTCTGGGCAATTAGGGACGGGGAATAGATACTGCCTGAGACAGCGACACCCTCATCCCGTGAATGACTGAATTTAAAAAGAATCTGGAACAGCGGGTTCCTGATACTGACCTCTGAGGAACTCGGTGAGAAACCTTTCTCCAGCCTCAAAAAATATTCAGACCATTACTCCTGAAAAGACCAGAAGGAGCAGAAATTAGGCCATTCAGCCCATCCTGTCGCTATCCCATTCAAATCAGAGTTGGTAACTTTCTCCACCCCAGTCTCCCGCTGTCTCCCTGTAACCCTTGATCCCCTCGATACTCAAGAACCTGCCTATCTCCATCTTACGTGGATGGAATGTCCTAGCCCCAAGAGCTTCCTATGGCAGTGACTTCCACAGACTCCCCACTCTCTGGCTGGAGAGGTTTCTCCTTATCTCTGTTCTAAACAGTCTCCCTCAGGTCCCAGTCTCTCCCGCCAATGGGAACATCTTCCCGACATCCACTCTGTCCAGTTTGGTCAGTATTCTGTAAGTTTTAACCCCCCCCCTCCCATCCTTCTCAACTCCATCGAGTACAGACCCAGAGTCCTCGATCCTTCCTCACATGTTAAACCGTTCGTTCCTGGGACCATTCTGGTGAACGCTCCAGGGGCCAGTACATCCTTCCTGAGATACGGGGCCCAAAAACCATGCACACACAACTCCAAAATGTGGTCTGATCAGAGCCTGATGGAGTCTCAGAGGTAAGTCCCTGCTTTTATTTTCTGGTCTTCTCGAAATTAACGCCATCATTGCATTTGCCTTCTGAACGACTGACCCAACCTGCATGTTTACCTTGCGAGAACTCCCAGGTCCCTTGGCACCTCAGATTTCTGTGTTTTCTCCCCATTTAGAAAATATCCTTACCTCTATCCTTCTTCCCAAAGTCCATGACCCTCACACTTCCCCACATTGTACTCTATCTGCCACTTCTTTGCCCACTCTCCGAACCTGTCCAAATCTTTCTGGAGCCTCCATGCCTCCTTCTCCCCAGCACTCAGCCAAGGCTGTATCCCTGTTGCTATGGATAAAAGACTTTGTGGTTTC
This sequence comes from Chiloscyllium punctatum, assembly GCF_047496795.1. Classification (NCBI taxonomy): domain Eukaryota; kingdom Metazoa; phylum Chordata; class Chondrichthyes; order Orectolobiformes; family Hemiscylliidae; genus Chiloscyllium; species Chiloscyllium punctatum. The sequence goes on from NW_027310018.1 coordinate 244,947, forward strand.
TCACTGGGGAGTGGGGGGGCATGGAAGCCAAGCCCTACTATTCACAAAAGATGTGCGCGTCAAGTGAATTGGCCATGCTAAATTGCCCATAGTGTTAGATGCAGTAGGCAGAGGGAAATGGGTCAGGGTGGACTGGTTGGGTTGAAGGGCCTGTTTCCACACTGTAGGGAATCTCATCTATTCCCCGAGTAGTCACAAAGAAGCATTTGACGAAACTAATGAATTATCCCAATGCTACCGAAAGAACACACACAGACACAAGAGCTTTTCTCGTCATTGACAAAAATCATTATTTATTGGAAATAACCTTTCAGCTCAAGGTGATAAGTAAACAAGTGGACTTTATTGATCTATAACTGCCTGACTTGAACTCTATCCCCATTCAAAACATCTCCACAGAGTCACACAGGAACAAACATCACACAAATACTGTACATGGATTAGAAAAAAAAGAGAAGCACAGTTTAATAGCACCAGTTCTGATCACAGACGGCAATAAATTGTTTTATTCCCATTGCTCCTGGCTCTTGCTAAATGACATGAGGCAGTGGAGATAGTAGCGAGAGATTTTCTTTTCCTTTCCCACCCAGGCAGAAATGGGGGTCACTCTCCTTCAGAGGCTGGAGGTTTCTGCTGGATGGTCCAGACTAGGTTGGAGCTACCTCTCCGAGGATCCAGCGCATGGATGGCTACTGCGCTGTAGGCAACTCTGAAAACACACACACACGCACACGCACACAGAGTACTTGGACTCCCCACTCCCTGCTCTCACCCAGCAACACCGTGGGTACAATCTGTGAGGTGTTGCAGTTCGATGTTCTTGAACCTTTAGAGTCATCAAGCTGCACAGCACTGAAACAGACCCGTCAGCCCAACTCGTCCACACAGATATCTGAAATTAATCTAGTCCTATTTGCCAGCACTTGGCCTATATCCCTCTAAAAACCTTCCTTTGCATATACCCATCCAAATGCCTCTTCAATGTTGTCATTGTACCAGCCTCCACCACATCCTCTGGCAGCTCATTCCACACACGGACCACCCTCTGGGGGAAAACGTTACCCCTTAGGTCCCTTTTATATCTTTCCCCTTTCACCCTAAACCTGTGCCCTCTAGTTCTGGGCTCCCCCCCACCCCAGGGAAAAGACTTTGTCTATTTATCCTATCCACACCCCTCATGATTTTATAAACCTCTATAAAAGGTTTATAAACCTCTATCAGCCTCTGACGCTCCAGGGAAAACAGCCCCAGCCTGTTCAGCCTCTCCCTGGAACATCCTTGCAAATTTTTTCTGACCCCTTTCAACTTTTACAACATCCTTCAGAAAGGAAGACGACCAGAATTGCCCACAATATTCCAAAAGTGGCTTAACCAATGTCCTATACAGCCACAACCTGACCTCCCAACTCCTGTACTCAATACTCTGACCGATAAAGGAAAGCATACCAAACGCTGCCTTCACTATCCTATCGACCTGCGACTCCACTTTCAAAGGAGCTACGAACCTGCGCTCCAAGGTTCAGCAACACTCCATACAGCCTTCCCTTTAGGTGTATAAGTCCCACCCTGATTTGCTTTCCCAAAATGCAGCCCCTCACATTTTACCTAAATTAAACTCCATCTGCCCCTCCTCAGCCCATTGGCCCAGCGGATCAAGATCCCATTGTAATCTGAGGTAACCTTCTTCACTGTCCACTACACCTCCAATTTTGGTGTCATCATCTAACTAGACCTCCCAAGTTCACATCCAAATCATTTATGTAAATGACAAAAAGTAGAGGGCCCAGCACCGATCCTTGTGGCACTCCACTGGTCACAGGCCTCCAGTCTGAAAAACAACCCTCCCCCACCACCCTCTGTCTTCTACCTTCCTTGATTTAAAACTGGTACCTTTTCCCCTTTCGCGTGCAGCAGTTTAATCCGAGCTGTAAGCCAACAGCCATTTCTAATTAGGGGTCAAGGGGAAGCAATGGTCTCGTGGTGTTATCATTAGATTATTAATCCAGGAAAACCAAGTTGTGTTCCAGGGACCTGGGTTCAAAACCGACCGCAGCAAATGTTGGGATCTGAATTCAGTTTAAAAAAAAAACCTGGAATTTAAAAATAAATCTAGCAATACCCACAAAAGCGTTGTTGATTGATCATGAGAATCCATACTGACTCCAGACCTACAGCAATGCGATTGACACTCAGCTGCCCAGGGCAGGGGGCAATTGGGGATGTGTAATGAATGCTGGCCTGCCCAGTGACGTCCAAACCCTCGCAGTGAATTTGAAAAAAAAATGACGTTGAAGAAACAGCCAAGCAAAACTTTCAAAGAGATAAGAGACAGGGCTTAATGTTTTGAGTACAGAGGAACCTCGATTATCCAGCATTCAATTAACCAAACTTCAGATGATCTGAACAAGATCGCCATGTCCCGCTGTGTGGCTAACTGTGTTATCTGGTATTCGATTAACTGAATGAAATACTTCCCAGGCGTGTCCTTCAGATAATCGAGGTGCCTCTGCATTGGGAAAACCCGCCTTCGGAAGGACTTGTTACCAAGAAACCCAGTCTGGCTGGAGAACGATTTACAGTCCAATATGGGAGATAGAAACCGCAAGGTTTACTCCTGAAATCCTGTTCTCAGTACAAGTCCCGAGGAACCTGGTAAGAGTTTTCAAAGATCAATATTTCTGTCAACTTGGTAAGACTGGAAGAGGTTATTGTGATCAGAACTGGCCCCATTTACCAGCAATTCGACATCATCAACACGAGAAGCAGTAGACACGAGGAAACTTCATATTCTAGTCCTTGTGGGCTGTGATTTTGTTTCCCTTTTGCAGTTTAACAATCACCTCTTTCCTTATTGGGTCATGACTGTGTCTGTTGTGAGATGGAAGAGATATACTTTATTTCCAAATCACAGCTCAGAACCTAACCAGTCTACACAACGTTAATTTCAGAATAAGCTCTGATTACAGTGAACAGACAAATGGGTCGTCACGAGAGAAGCCAGACGTACATTTCTTTCTCTCTGGGTAGGAGACCCAGCATAAAGCAATGGGCTGCTTTTCTGTTTGACCGTAAACGCATTGACATTGAAGGTACGACTTGAGGAAGAGGGGGGAGTGGCTGAATTGTCAGCACATTCCACATTACAGTCACATCAAGAGAGGAATTTGGGGTGTGGGGGGAAAGAAAGAGAGTGAGAGAGCGCGAGAAAAAACACACGAGAGAGCGAGAGAGAAGGAACACAGAGGGACAGATGGAGAACAAGGGAAATATAAAGAGAGTGGGGAGAGGTTAATTCCCTCCCTTCTCTGTGCACTGAGACAGAGGTAACTCTGAAATTGGTATTATCCGTCACCAACGTTCCTGCCCATTCCCCTCCCAAGCTGAGTCCCGAGCAGAGGCTGAGATTATAGCCAGAGGCAGTGGGACGGTGAGTAACAAACATTCCTTCGGACAGAGAGTTTACAGAGAAACCGGTTTCGTGTCCTTTCACACGGCCATACAGCCTCTCCATCTGCACCCACACTCTGTCCCACTGCTACACACTCCACTTTATCGCAGTCATCATCGTGAAGACATTGAGATCACTCTCAATGCTGGACAGGTTTATTAACACACCTCTGTTAAAACATTTCCTCAGTAAGTGGCTGCATTTGGCATATGGAACGATTTCGGCAGCAGGAATAGGGGGAAGGTGCCTGCCATTTCTCAAGTCTCACATGGACACACAGGGAGGGTGCGGGATAGCACTGGGATAGTTTCCTTAGACAGGGTGGACTGGGGCACACTGTTGAGGTTGGTGGGGTGAGGGGGAGGGGGGGAGGTGGGGGGAATACACGTTCCTGTTGGCGTTCAGTCCATCTTACAGGCATTAAGACCCCTCTCACCCTCTGCTTGGTCCATCGCTGCCATGTTGCGAGATGCTGTGATCAGATGGATGATGTTTATGACTGTTTTGATTGCACAGATCGGGAAGGAGCTGTACAGCAGCAGTTGGAAGAGGCCTGTATTCAGCAGAGGCACTGCGGACAGACAGAACTGGGATTACATCGAGCAGCAGAGACCTGGGACTCCATCTCCAGAACTCCACCCAACCTTCCAGCCTTGAACCAGGAGACACCTGCAGCACTGTATAAAACAATCCTGTCTTTGCAATATTCTGTCTTTTTTTGACTCTGAACTGAGAGAGCCACAGAGTCACGCAGCACAGAAACAGACCCTTTGGCCAAACTGCACCCTAAGCCCAAACTAAACCAGTCCCACACCTGCCCCAGCTCCTGGCCCATATCCCTCCAAACCCTTTCCTGGTCATAAAAGGTAAAAACAAATTACTGTGGATGCTGGAATCTGAAACCAAAAGAGAAAATGTTGGAAAATCTCAGCATGTCTGGCAGCATCTGTCAGGAGAGAAAAGAGCTGACGTTGAGTCTAACTGACCCTTTGACAGTTAGGGTCCTCAGGAAGGTCATCCCACACCCTGTCTGTGTAAAACTGCTGCCCTTTGTGTCTTTACTAAATCTCTCCCTTCTCACCTTAAGACTGCTCCCCCTAGACTTCAAACCCCCCCCCACCCAGGGGAAAAAAAGACTGCTTCCATTAACCCTATCCAGGCCCCTAATGATTTTATAAACCTCTAGAAGGTCACTCCTCAGCCTCCGATGCTCCAGGGAAAACAGCCCCAGCCTGTTCAGCCTCTCCCTGTAGCTCAGATCCTCCAACCCTGGCAACATCCTTGTGAATCTTTTCTGAATCCTTTCAAGTTTCACAACATCTTTCTGATAGGAAGGAGACCAGAATGGAACACGATATTCCAATTGTGGCCCTAACCAATGTCCTGTACAGCCGCAACATGACCTCCTAACTCCTGTACTCAATACTCTGAGTGATAAAGGAAAGCATTACAAACACCTCCTTCACTATCCTATCGACCTGCAACTCCACTTTCAAGGAGATCGGAACCTGCACTCCAAGGTCTCTCTGTTCAGACATTTCCCCAGGACCCCACAAAAAGGGGATGGGGGTGGGGTGGGGTGGGGAAGCAGAGTGGTTTCAGACTCCAGACCTGCTCCAAGCCAATCACACACGCCCACCCCGACACACGCCCACCCCGACACACGCCCACCCCGACACACGCCCACCCCGACACACGCCCACCCCGACACACGCCCACCCGGGTTCCATCGCTGCTCAGGAAGTAAACACCTACCCACAGGACCCTCCATGAAAGTCAAGAGGTAAAGCATAGCGTAAAAGAGCTCATTCCCAGCACACATCACAAATAGGACTTTCTGAGGAAGAACAGAAACACACAGGGAAAATATCAGACACCTCGTAAATATCTCCATGTTACAACAGGATAAAGGATAGGCCATGGTCAAACTGAATGTCACAGTAAGACCTGAATAGCCTACTCTGAATTCTATGTCGACGTTTTAACCCAAGATTTAACAGCAGCTTCTCCAGCTTTAGGATCACACAGTCACAGAGGTACAGCACAGAAACAGTTCCTTCGGTCCATCCCGTCCAAATATCCTAACCTAATCTAGTCCCATTTGCCAGCACTAGGCCCATATCCCTCCAAACCCTTCCTTTTCATAGACCCATCTGTCCTAAAGTGTTTAATAGAGGAGACCCTCTATAGTCCTCATTATAGGGAGCTTTACTCTGTACCTAACCCCGTGCTGTCCCTGTCCCTGGGATGGGGGGGGACAGTGTAGAGGGAGCTTTACTCTGTATCTAACCCCGTGCTGTCCCTGTCCCTGGGATGGGGGGACAGTGTAGAGGGAGCTTTACTCTGTATCTAACCCCGTGCTGTCCCTGTCCCTGGGATGGGGGGAGGGGGGGGGGGGGAACAGTGTAGAGGGAGCCTTCCCCTGTATCTAACCCCGTGCTGTCCCTGTCCCTGGGATGGGAGGACAGTGTAGAGGGAGCTTTACTCTGTATCTAACCCCGTGCTGTCCCTGTCCCTGGGATGGGGGGGGGGGGGGGGGGGGACAGTGTAGAGGGAGCCTTCCCCTGTATCTAACCCCGTGCTGTCCCTGTCCCTGGGATGGGGGGGACAGTGTAGAGGGAGCTTTACTCTGTATCTAACCCCGTGCTGTCCCCGTCCCTGGGATGGGGGGGGGGGGGGGGGGGGAGCAGTGTAGAGGGAGCTTTACTCTGTATCTAACCCCGTGCTATCCCTGTCCCTGGGATATGGGGGGGGGGGGGGGGGGGAGGAAAAACAGTGTAGAGGGAGCTTTACCCTGTATCTAACCCCGTGCTGTCCCTGTCCCTGGGATATGGGGGGGGGGTTGGGGGTGGGGGTGGGGGAGGAAAAACAGTGTAGAGGGAGCTTTACTCTGTATCTAACCCCATGCTGGTAAAAACAATCACTGCAGATGCTGGAAACCAGATTCTGGATTAGTGGTGCTGGAAGAGCACAGCAGTTCAGGCAGCATCCAAGGAGCTTCGAAATTGACATTTCGGTGTAGAGGGAGCTTTACACTGTATCTAACCCCATGCTGTCCCTGTCCCTGGGAGTGTTTGATGGGGTGGACAGTGTAGAGGGAGCTTTACTCTGTATCTAACCCCGTGCTGTCCCTGTCACACATTCGTAGAGATGTACAGCATGGAAACAGACCCTTCGGTCCAACCCGTCCATGCTAGCCCAGATATCCCAACCCCAATCTAGTCCCACCTGCCAGCCCCCGGCCCCTATCCCTCCAAACCCTTCCTATTCATAAACCCATCCAAATGCCTCTTCAATGTTGTCATTGTCCCAGCCTCCCCCACATCCTCTGGCAGCTCATTCCATACACGTACCACCCTCTGGGGGAAAAAGTTGCCCCATTGGTCCCTTTTCAATCTTTCCTCCTCTTATCTTAAACCTGTACCTCACGAGTTCTGGACTCCCCCATAACAAGGGGGGAAAAGACCTTCTCTATTCACCCTATCCACGCCCCTCGTCATTTTATAGGGTCACCCCCTCAGCCTCTGACACTCCAGGGAAAACAGCCCCAGCCTCTCCTCCTAGCTCAAACCCTCCGACATCCTTGTAAATCTTTTCTGAGCCCTTTCAAGTTTCACAACGCAAGAGAAACTGAGAGAACCACCCACTTTCATTTTGAGGTCAGTCACAGTGTGGGGGAAGGGGAAAAACAGGGCAGGGGGGCTGCAGTGTTTGGGATGCACTCAGGTTACTGGGGTGGTGGGGAAGTGATAAAAGGATGCGAGAGACCGGAGAGGAATGCTGCAGATTACAGATTACGGAAGTAACAGACTGAAGGGGTGAAATCATAGATTCCCTACAGTGTGGAAACAGGCCCTTTGGCCCAACAAGTCCATACCGACCCTCTGAAGAGTAACCCACCCAAACCCATTCCCACATTTACCCCTGACTAAAGCACCTAACCGGCACATCCCTGGGCACTACGGGACAATTTCCCCACGGCCGATCCCACCCTAACCTGCACATCCCTGGGCACTACGGGACAATTTCCCCACGGCCGATCCCACCCTAACCTGCACATCCCTGGGCACTACGGGACAATTTCCCCACGGCTGATCCCACCCTAACCTGCACATCCCTGGGCACTACGGGACAATTTCCCCACGGCCAATCCCACCCTGACCTGCACATCTTTGGACTGTGGGAGAAAACCGGAGCACCCGGAGGAAACCCACGCAGACACGGGGAGAATGTGCAAACTCCACACAAATTAGGCTTATTTTCATTAGAAACAGGATGTTTGAGGGGGGACCTGATTGAGGTGTATAAAATCATGCAAGGTATAGACAGGGTGGATAGTAAGAAGATTTCTTCCTCAGACTGAAGGGCTTTTTCCCCTGTAACGTTGATTTTCCTGCTCCTCGGATACTGTCTGACCTGGTCTAATCTCCAGCATCTGCAGTACCCACTTTCACCCTGGTATGGACTAAGTCAGACCACTCAAAACATTCTTAAACAGGCAGCTCCAGACCATAACTTTGCAATTTGTTTCAGCAAGTGTACAGTGAACATTACCCGGATGAAGTTAGTGAGGTTGACTACCAGGTTTTAAAACAGACAAAAAAAAAAATTTACTCACAAAATTACACAATGAAACACGAAGAACAGAATGAAGAAGCCCTACAGAATTCAGTCTATCCAGGGAGAGGGAGGAGGGAGGAGGGAGGAGGGAGGAGGGAGGAGGGAGGAGGGAGGAGGGAGGAGGGAGGAGGGAGGAGGGAGGGAGGAGGGAGAGGGGGATTCCACACAGCTCCCTGTTGAACTTCTAACTAGCTGAACTAAAAACTGCTCAGTTCAGCTAGAGATCTGACCACTCCCCTTTCATTATACAGGTCACTTCTAAAACATGACCACTTTGGCCCGAAGTCTCATCGGTTTACATATAAACAAAAAGGCCTCAAACTCTGTCTCCTCTCTGTACCACACCAGTCTGATCGGAGCCCGGCCTGGTTTATTACCCCTCGGAGAAAATCAAGGACAGAGTCGCCTTGGGCCAAGGAACAGCTTTTGGAAAACAAAAAAAGGGACTAGCTTTGTGACAGGGGTCTCAATTATGAGGGCGCCACGAGTTAAAAGTGAGAGAGGGGAAAAGTTTAGGGGTGATATTTGCGGAAAGTTCTTTATGCAGAGGGTGGTGGGGGCCTGGAACTTGTTGCTAGTGGACGTGGTGGGGGTGGGGGTGGGGGTGGGGGTGGGGGTGGGGGTGGGGGTGGGGGTGGGAACGATAGTGTCACTGAAGATGTATCTAGACAGATACGTGAACAGACAGGGAGCAGAGGGATACAGATCCTTAGAAAATAGGTGACAGGCCTAGATAGAGGATCTGGTTCAGTGCAGGCTTGGAGGGGCCGAAGGGCCTGTTCCTGGGCTGTAATTTTCCATTTTATTTATTCTTTATTTTTATTTTCTTGGGGTTAGTTTCCGAGAGCGATACATCATAGAGCCAATCAGGGAACAGGCTGGCTTGCATCTGGTGGTGAGTAAGAGGTCGCCAAGGAAGTGGTGATCAGAACATAATACAGTGACAATTTTAATCCTCACAACTTTAGTAACTTCATGGCTTGGAAGAATCACCAATAACTCTTTCTGAAGTTTCCTGGAGATTTCCCAGGATGTTCCTGGGAATGGAACGTGAGAGTTTTAAGGAGAGGTTGGGACCTTTTTCCCTGGAGCGGAGGGGAATTCAAGACGGGGGTTGGGGACACATTTTTAAAGAGAGAGAGAGGAGAGAGATTTTAAAAACAGGACACGAGACATTGGTTCGGCCACATTTAGAATACCGTGTACAATCCTGGTCGCCACATTACATAAAAGGACTTGGATGCTTTGGAGAGGGGGCAGAGAAGGTTTACGAGGATGTTGCCTGGTATGGAAGGTGCTAGCTGTGAAGAGAGGTTGAGTAGGTTAGGTTTATTTTCATTAGAAAAAAGGGAGACTGAGGGGGGACCTGATTGAGGTTTACAAAATCATGAAGGGTATCGACAGGGTGGATAGAGATAAGCTTTTTTCCCCAGGGTGAGGGATTCAATAACGAGAGGACACGCTTTCAAGGTGAGAGGTGGAAAGTTTAAGGGGGATACACACGGCAAGTACTTCACACAGAGGGTGGTGGGCGTCTGGAACGTGTTGCCAACAGAGGTGGTAGAGGCAGGCACGGTGGGTTCATTTAAGGTACATCTGGACAGATGCGTGAGTAGGTGGGGAGCAGAGGGATACAGATCCTTGGGAATTGGGCGACAGGTTTAGACAGTAGATTTGGATCGGCACAGGTTTGGAGGGCCAAAGGGCCTGTTCCTGGGCTGTACATTTTCTTTGTTTTTTTGTTCTTAAACTGGTTGACCTAATGCCACCAAGTGAAGTTGCCCATGCTGTGGAAGAATTTAAAGGAGTTAGTTGCAGGAAAAGCTGTGTTTTAAAACGGACGACTAACTCCCGAGTGGAACAAGGAACAGGGGAGCTACTTCTGATAAGGTAGCAAGGAACAGACACAATGTCTGCAGGAATATAAACCCTTAATTCCTTTACTGATCAAAAATCTGAAAAATGTGTTGCTGGAAAAGCGCAGCAGGTCAGGCAGCATCCAAGGAGCAGGAGAATCGACATTTCGGGTATAAGCCCTTCTTCAGGAATGAGGAGGGTGTGCCTGAAGAAGGGCTTATGCCCGAAACGTCGATTCTCCTGCTCCTTGGATGCTGCCTGACCTGCTGCGCTTTTCCAGCAACACATTTTTCAGCTCTGATCTCCAGCATCTGCAGTCCTCACTTTCTCCCTGTTCAAAAATCTGTCAATCTTTGCCTCAGAAACATTCAACGAAGTAACTTCACTGAGCAGGGAAATCTACAGATTCGTAACCCTTCGGGTAAACAAATTCCTCCTTAACTTAGCCCTAAACTTGCTCCCCCTATTTTGAGGCTGTGCCCCCTAGTTCTCATCTCACCTGCCAGAGGAAATAACCTCCCTGCTTCTACCTTGTCTATTCTCTTCAGGTAGCTACAGAGGCAATGATGGTCTGCTTGCGATTTTTCAAATTAAAAAAATCAAAACCATCAGATTCTGGACAATGGGGTGGCACGGTGACTCAGTGGTTAGCACTGTTGCCTCACAGCACCAGGGACCCGGGTTCAATTCCCGCCTCAGGCGACTCTCTGTGTGGAGTTTGCACGTTCTCCCCGTGTCTGTGTGGGTTTCCTCCGGGTGCTCCGGTTTTCTCCCACAGTCCAAAGATGTGCAGGTCAGGGTGAATTGGCCACGCTAAATTGCCCGTAGTGTTAGGTAAGGGGTAAATGTAGGGGGATGGGTCTGGGTGGGTTGCTCTTTGGAGGTAAGTAATCTAATCTAAGTACCAGGGAGACTGCGAGAGGGGTACCAACAGTTTATGGAGAGATACTGAGTGGTTACGTCAGTGGGCAATGGGGCAAACTCAAAAGTTGCTCATTTTCCAATGGACAACAGGGACAGATCGTAAATTAAATTAAAGAAAGCTTTAATCGCCACAACAGACTTTGGTAGGTGGGGGCTGGGAACCACGAAGTATGAAGCATGAAAAGCTAACACACGGGGTAGCAGGTAATCAGGAAGGACCAGTGGAATGCTGGCCTTTATTTAAAAAAAGAGTGTTGGACAAAAGGAGTCGTGACGTCTTACTGCAAGTGGACAAAGTGCTGAAAAAGTACAGCAGGTCAGGCAGCTGATGAAGGGTTTATGCCCGGAATGTCGCCGCTCCTGCTCCTCAGATGCTGCCTGCTCTCGACTCGGACCTCCAGCATCTGCAGTCCTCACTTTCTCCCAGGTGCTGGTGAGACCTGGAGCACCACGAGCAGTTTTGGTTCCCCCTTACTCAAGGGAGAGATAACATTTCACGGGAAGCAGCCCAGAGAAGGTTGACTAGGATTGGCCCCCAGGATGGAGGGATTGTTTTATGGGCAAGAGAACAAAGAAAACGTACAGCCCAGGAACAGGCCCTTCGGCCCTCCAACCCAGAGTCGATCCAAATCCACCATCTAAACCCATCGCCCAATTCCGAAGGATCTGTATCCCTTTGCTCCCCACCTACTCACGCATCTGTTCAGACACACCTTGAATGAATCTACCGTATCTACTTCTGTTGGTAACATGTTCCAGACACCCAGCACCCTTGGTGTAATGTACTTTCCTTGTGTATCCCCCCCCTTAAACTTTACACAGTTAAAGGTTAAACATGGATGGGACACTGCTCCCTGGGGTTTAGAGGAGTGAGAGGGGTTCTCATGGAAACATACAGGGGTCAATGCGGAGAGAATTTCTCCCCTCACGGGAGTCAGTATGACCAGAGGGAACAGCCTCAGGATGAAGAGGCGCCAATTTCAGACTGAGATGGGGAGGAATTTCTTCTCGTGGGGAGGTGGGGTTGGGTGGGTGGTGGGGGCGGGGGGGGGCGGTGGGGGCGGGGGGGGGCGGTGGTGGCGGGGGGGGGAGGGGTGGGGGGGTGCCTTTGGAACTTCTTGCCAAAGAGAGCAGTAGGGGCAGAGTCCTTGTGTATGTTTAAGGCTGAGATAGAGAGATTCTTGACCAGTTGGGGAACGAAGGGCTAGAGGCAGAAAGGGCAGGAGCATGGATACGAGCAATGTTGGAGAACAGAGGGCTCGAGGGGCCGAATGGTCTATTCCTGTTCCTATTTATTGTGGTGTTAGAAAGTGGTCCCCCACAACCCCCTCCCTTGCTGACAGTGGCCTTACTGTATTGGTGTAGTAAACATAGAGAATGGGATTTTCACTCAGGTCAATCTTCTTGTGGCTGTTGCTCCCCTTCATCATGGTACTGAAGAGGAGACAGAGAAACTGGGATTAGTAAGGGCCCTCCGCTCAAACCGATCCCTCAGGCCCCATTCTCGGCCCGTTTCCCCCCCCCCCCCCCCCCCCTCAGGCCCCATTCTTGGCCCGTTTCCCCCCCCCCTCAGGCCCCATTCTCGGCCCGTTTCCCTCCCCCCTCAGGCCCCATTCTCGGCCCGGTTCCCCCTCCCTCAGGCCCCATTCTCGGCCCGTTTCCCCCTCCTCCCTCAGGCCCCATTCTCGGCCCGGTTCCCCCCCCCCCTCAGGCCCCATTCTCGGCCCGTTTCCCCCCCCCCCCTCAGGCCCCATTCTCGGCCCGTTTCCCCCCCCCCCCCCCCACCTCAGGCCCCATTCTCGGCCCGGTTCCCCCCCCCCCCTCAGGCCCCATTCTCGGCCCGTTCCCCTCCCCCCTCAGGCCCCATTCTTGGCCCGTTCCCCCCCCCCCCTCAGGCCCCATTCTTGGCCCGTTCCCCCCCCCCCTCAGGCCCCATTCTTGGCCCGTTCCCCCCCCCCCCTCAGGCCCCATTCTTGGCCCGTTCCCCCCCCCCCTCAGGCCCCATTCTTGGCCCGTTCCCCCCCCCCCTCAGGCCCCATTCTTGGCCCGTTTCCCCCCCTGCCCTCCCCCCTCAGGCCCCATTCTCGGCCCGGTTCCCCCCCCCCTCAGGCCCCATTCTCGGCCCGTTTCCTCCTGGCCCACTCCACAAACCGATCCCCAGGCCCCATTCTTGTGCTGTATCTCCCTGGTCTTCCCCTTGGGCTCCGTTCTCTGCCTGTTTCCCCCAGTCCTCCCCTGGCGATGTTTTTGGCCTGTACCCCCTGGGGAGTAGGACTGGTGCTTTGTGGGACCCATACCTTGCTGGGAGGGGGTGAGGGTGAGGGTGGGAGCTGGTGTCCAGGGAGACGTACAGGGATTTGGTTCAACATCACTGACCTGTGTAAATGTAACCAGTGACTGCTAATATCCAGGATCATACTGAGCTGAAACAGGAAGACGTAGCGAGGGTACAGGAGGGAGAGATTCACCAGCAAGCACATGGTGGCACATCGATCAGTCAACATATCCAACATCATTCCAAACTTGCTGCCTGTAGAGAGAGAGAGGGGAAAGAGGCAGGCAGACAGACAGAGGCAGGCAGAGAACAACTCACTAAAACAGCAGCAATTCGCTCTCATCTAAAGGGGCCTCAGACCCTGGTCTCCCTCCACCACCCACCCTGGACTCCCCACGTAGATGTGATGCTCAAGATGGCACAATAACACCTCATCTTCCCCAGCAAATCCAGCACATCCACCAAGATCCTCACCAACTTTCCACAGAGGCACCACAGAAAACACGCTGTCGGGATGTATCACAGCCTGGGACGGTGACGGATCTGCCCAGGACCGTGAGAAAGTACAGAAGGTGGTGAGCACAGCTCAGACCATCACACGAGCTAACCTCCCATCCACAGACTCCACTTCCACGGGAAGGCAGACAATGTCAAAGACATCTCCCACCCCTCTCTTCCAAACAGTTCCACCAGGGAGAGGATACAGAAGCTTGAACACACACAGTGGCAGGTTCAAGAACAGCTCCTTCCCTGCTGTTATCAGACTGCTGAACGGATCTCTCTAATTTCAAAGCTAATCTTGCTCTGCACATCTCCTGCGCAGTGTACGCTGAATGCCTAGCTCCTCTGTATGTCCTCGTTTGCCATGGTCTGCTTGTACTGCTCGCAAAACACAACTTTTCACTGCACTGAGGTACACGTGACAATAATAAATGAAATGTTTGCCCACAGGGAGCAGGTCTAAACCAAAATGTTCCCCCAAGTGCCCCCCCCCCCCGCTGCCACACTCCGAAACGTCACTCTGAAAGTCTTACATTGGTTCAGCAAGCGTGCAGCATGTCCATCTAGTGAATCCAGGAAGGAGCTGAGCAGGTACAAGCACGTGGCCAACGCTGGGTCACTCGGCATGAAGTAAAACGCAATCAGGGCCAGAATGATGCGGCTGTAACCTACAACACAGAGAGACACAGCAACAGTGAGAGGGACAGAGACAGAGACAGCAAGAGAGAGAGCGGCAGAGACAGCGAGAGGGACAGAGACAGAGACAGCGAGAGAGAGAGAGCGGCAGAGACAGCGAGAGGGACAGAGACAGAGACAGCAAGAGAGAGAGCGGCAGAGACAGCGAGAGGGACAGAGACAGAGACAGCGAGAGAGAGAGAGCGGCAGAGACAGAGACAGAGACAGAGACAGAGAGACAGCAAGAGAGAGAGCGGCAGAGACAGAGAGAGGGACAGAGACAGAGACAGCAAGAGAGAGAGCGGCAGAGACAGAGACAGAGACAGAGACAGCAAGAGAGAGAGCGGCAGAGACAGCGAGAGGGACAGAGACAGAGACAGCAAGAGAGAGAGCGGCAGAGACAGAGACAGCGAGAGAGACAGCGAGAGAGAGAGTCAGAGTCAGAAGGGTATCCTAAATTAACCTGGTCTCATTCACCAGCACTTAGCCCTCTAAACTTTTCCTATTCATATACCCAAACAGGTGCCTTTTAAATCCAGCCTCCACCACTTCCTCTGGCAGCTCGTTCCACACATGCATCACCCTCTTGGGTGAAAAAGTTGTTCCTTGGGTCCCTTTACCCTCCCACCCTAAACCTATGCCCCTCTAGTTTTGGAGTGCCCCACCCCAGGGAAAGACCTATCCATGCCCCTCATAATTTTATAAACCTCTATAATATTCCCTGGACCCTCAGCCTCTGACGCTCCAGGGAAAACAGCCCCCAGCCTGTTCAGCCTCTCCCTATAGCTCAGACCCTCCAACCCTGGCAACATCCTTGTAAATCTTTTCTGAACCCTTTCAAATTTCCCAACATCTTTTCGATAGGAAGGAGACCAGAATTGCACGCAATATTCCAACAGTGGCCTAACCAATGTCCTGTACAGCCGCAACAGGACCACCCAACTCCTGCACTCTATACTCTGACCGATAAAGGAAAGCATTACAAACTCTTTCACTATTCTATCTACATGCGACTCCACTTTCAAGGAGCTATGAGCCTGCACTCCAAGGTCTCTGTTCAGCAGCACTCCCTAGGACCTCACCATTAAGGTGTATAAGGTTTGCTAAGATTTGCTTTCCCAAAATACAGCACCTCGTATTTATCTGAATTAAACTCCATCTGCCACTTCTCAGCCCATTGGCCCATCTGGTCCACATCCTGTTGTAATCTGAGGGAACCCTCTTCGCTGTCCACTACACCTCCAACTTTGGTGTCATAGCAAACTTACTAACTATATCAAAGTTCACATCCAAGTCATTTCTATAAATGACGAAAAGTAGAGGGCCCAGCACCGATCCTTGTGGCACTCCACTGGTCACTGATCACATACTTAAATATCCTCGCTGCATCCTGTTGGGACTTTACTCACTTTGATCAGTTTCCCCATCTCATCATTCGAAACGTGAGATCAATACATGGCCAGTTAAAACAGTCTAACCTCACGGGGTAACCCTTCCCTCCCCAGGGTCAACCTGGTAAATATTTGATGCATTCCCTCTCTCTGGGAAGTGCAGCCTTCTCACAACCGGGTCACTCCCAAGTGGTGAAAATGTGGTGCTGGAAAAGCGCAGCAGGTCAGGCAGCATCCGAGGAGCAGGAGAATCGACGTTTCGGGCATGAGCCCTTCTTCAGGAATCCCAACACTCCCAAGTGTTGTCAATAGCCAGTGTGCTGGCACTGATCCCTGCGGTATCCCACCAGGTCACCTTGGAGTTGTCAGTGTGCCCGTGTCACAGTTATTCCTACTCCGTTTCTGGTCTGACCCTCCTCTCCCTGCTCTCCATGTGTATGTCCAGCAGTCACTTCAGTCTCCCCAATGACTCTGCTTCCAGTCGTGGCAACGCATTCCATACACTCACAACTCTCTGCATAAAGAACCTTCCTCTGACGTCTCCTTTATAACCTTCCTCCCAATATCTTCAAACTAGGACCCCTCGTACCAGTCAATCCTGCCCTGGGGAAAAGTCTCTGGCTATTGACTCTATCCATGCCTCTCATTCCCTTGTTCACCTCGATCAGGTCTCCTCTCTTCCTCCTTCTCTCCAGAGAGAAAAGTCTGAGCTTATTCAACCTTTCTTCATAAGGCAAGCCCTCCAGTCCAGGCAGCATCCTGGTAAACCTTCTTTGCACCCTCTCCAAAAGCCTCTGTATCTTTCCGATAGTAAGGCGACCAGAACTGGACACAATATTCCAAGTGTGGTCTCACCAGGGACTGACTGTCCCTTACCTACTTGCTATGCCCTCAGACAGAAGACTCTGGTAGGTTTGTTGGGTAGAAGTCTTTCCCAAACCACTGCAGGTTTTGTCTGGTCCTATTAGGAAGCTCTGCCAAACATTCTCTCAGCCCATTAACTTCCCCGCTAACAAGGAATTCCATTAGCGAGTTTAGAGAAGATTTGTAGCTCAGGTTGAGGTTCTGGATGTAGGTTTGCTCACTGAGCTGGAAGGTTCATTTTCAGACGTTTCGTCACCATATTAGGTAACACCTTCAGTGACAAGATTAGAGTGGTGCTGGAAAAGCACAGCAGGTCAGGCAGCATCCAAGGAGCAGGAAAAATCAACGTTTCGGGCATTCCTGATGAAGGGCTTTTGCCCAAAACGTCGATTTTCCTGCTCCTCGGATGCTGCCTGACCTGCTGTGCTTTTCCAGCACCACTCTAATCTTGTCACTGAAGGTGTTACCTAGTATGGTGACGAAACGTCTGAAAATGAACCTTCCAGCTCAGCGAGCAAACCTACACCCAGAAGGCATTCCCGTATTCTGCCCCCTCACTATACAGTAGACTCCGTCACATTTCTTGGAAGAGGTGCGCATCACTTGTAAAGACAGAATGGATAATCTGTGGTAATTTTCCTGTCAGCTCTTTGTACCTCAGCTTCTGAACATAAGGGACGTACACTTGGGGCTTCACTAACTTTACACTTCCCATAATTACAGAGGCTTTTACTGTCACTTTTCATGTTGCCCGCAACATTAACTCTCGCCACTCTATTTTTCCCTCGCGACCAATCATTGTCCCCTCTTGCTGAATTCTGAACCTTGGGCTAGTTAACATATTATTTTCATTGCATAGTATGCAGTCCAGAACAGCCTCCTCAATAGACTGTTGTAAAACAAAACCCATCAGGTACGCACACCAGGAAATCCTTAAATCCTATCATATTAGGCCCACTGCCAAGTCAGGCCCATTATCCCTCACCCTCTGAGACTCTACCACCCAAAAACCCTTATTAGAGCCACCCTCCCTCCACCCCAGATACATCTACAGAGGACACTGACCAATGAGGTTCGGCACAAACAGGAAAACGCTGACCATGTTGGCAGGTTCTCTCAGCCTCAGCTGCTCTGTCGTCGTCTCAGTGCAAGACTCACAAGAGTCAGAATTTCTCAGAGTACAAGGTTTAGTGTCTTAGCCTCTGCTTCTTTCTCCGACAGTTTCACCTCTCAATAACAGAGTCTCTCTGGGTGTCTGCCTCTGTCTCTCCTCCTTTCAAGGACAGTCTCTTTCCTGTATCTGTGCACGTCTCTCTCTCTCTCTCTCTCAGAGTCTCACCTCCTCTCAATGTCAGAGTCCCTGTATGCGTGTGCCTGTCTGTCTCTCTCTTAATGACAGAGTCCCTTATGTTTGGGTGTGTCTCTGTCTATCTACGTGTCTCTCTCTGTCTGAATCTCTGTCCCTCACTCCCTGTGTGCAGCCCCCTGTCCCTCACTCCCTGTGTACACTCCCCTGTCCCTCACTCCCTGTGTGCAGCCCCCTGTCCCTCACTCCCTGTGTGCAGCCCCCTGTCCCTCACTCCCTGTGTACAGCCCCCTGTCCCTCACTCCCTGTGTGCAGCCCCCTGTCCCTCACTCCCTGTGTACACTCCCCTGTCCCTCACTCCCTGTGTGCAGCCCCCTGTCCCTCACTCCCTGTGTGCAGCCCCCTGTCCCTCACTCCCTGTGTACACTCCCCTGTCCCTCACTCCCTGTGTGCAGCCCCCTGTCCCTCACTCCCTGTGTACACTCCCCTGTCCCTCACTCCCTGTGTACAGCCCCCTGTCCCTCACTCCCTGTGTACACTCCCCTGTCCCTCACTCCCTGTGTACAGCCCCCTGTCCCTCACTCCCTGTATCCAGCTCCTGACCCTGTCCCTCACTCCCTGTGTACACTCCCCTGTCCCTGTCCCTGTCCCTGTCCCTGTCAGACTGTACAGACTCCCCTGTCCCCTGTCAGACTCCCTGTATCCAGCTCCTGACCCTGTCCCTCTGAGACTCCCTGTGATACTGACACCCCCCCCCCCTTGCTGCCTTTAAACTCTCCCAGAGGCAGGAAGCACTGAGGGTGCGGGCTCTACCACTGCAGCAGGCTGGAGGGGGGAGGGGATAAGGAAGCTCAGGGTCTCCCTCCTGCCCCATTCGGGGACCAGTATTCCGATGTCGGGGGCTAGGTCTTTGACTATCAGATTGGAACAGCAATGCTGGAGAGGATCGGGGAGACAGAGCAGCTTCTACGGCCATTTTAGAGAAGAAAATACAACCCTACTCCCCCCAGGACCAGGCACAATGGAACGTGCCAGTTCTGTGTGTCGCCCGGAACGTACCATCGGCTCCAGGAAGAGGGATGTCCCTCAGACCACAGCCTGAAAGGGAGTGGCTGTTCAGCCCATTGCATTGCCTGCTGGTTCTCTCACACACACAGGCCATTCAGCCCATCGAGTCATAGAGACGTACAGTACGGAAACAGACCCTTCGGTCCAACCCGTCCATGCTGACCCTGATATCCCAACCCAATCTAGTCCCACCTGCCAGCCCCCGGCCCCTATCCCTCCAAACCCTTCCTATTCATATACCCATCCAAATGCCTCTTCAATGTTGTCATTGTCCCAACCTCCACCACTTTCTCAGGCAGCTCATTCCATACACGTAACACCCTCTGGGGGAAAACGTTACCCCTTAGGTCTCTTTTATATTTTCCCCTCTCACCCTAAACCTATACCCTCTAGTTCTGGGCTCCCCCACCCCAGGGGGAAAAGACTTTGTCTATTTACCCTATCCACGACCCTCATAATTTTATAAACCTCTATAAGGTCAACCCTCAGCTTCCGATGCTCCAGGGAAAACAGCCCCAGCCTGTTCAGCCTCTCCCTGTAGCTCAGATCCGCCAACCCCTGGCAACATCCTTGTGAATCTTTTCTGAACCCTTTCAAATTTCACAACATCTTTCCGATAGGAAGGAGGCCAGAATTGAATGCGATATTCCAACAGTGGCCTAACCAATGTCCTGTACAACCGCAACATGACCACCCAACTCCTGTACTCAATACTCTGACCAATAAAGGAAAGCATACCAAACGCCTTCTTCACTATCCTATCGACCTGCTGGTCATCAAACAGGAGTGTTTACAACACACACAGACACACAGGTCATTCAGTCTGTCGAGTCCCCACTGGGCAACAAGCAGAGAGTTTTCCATGTTCACTCACTCAAGCTAAAATAAGGAGCGGGAGGTTTCTATGTTGATTCTCAGGACTTGGATGTGTCCTTGGGATGGCCAACATTTTATCGCCCAGTCCCTAATTCCCCCCTGCAGGAGGTGGGGATAAGCTGCCTTCTTGAACCACTGCATTCCCACAGTGTGGTGTGGGGACATCCAGCATGACATCCCTAAGGGAGGGCATCCCAGGATCCTGATCCAGCCACACTGAAGGAATGGCTGATGTATTCCCGAGTCGGGATGGTGAAGGGTTCAGAGGGGGAGCTTGCTGGGGTGGGTGCAGTGGGGTGGCGTAGCCTGTGTATCTGCTGTCCCTTATCCTTGTAGGTGGAAGTGGCCATGGGTTTGGAAAGTGCTGTTTGAGGGTGTTTGGTGAATTCCTGCAGTGTGTCTTGGGAGACGCTGCACACTGCTGCTCCGACTTCACCAAGCAGAAAGACATGGATGTTGATATTCAGGTACCTGTTCATATTGAGGAGGCAGGTTTTCGGCGTCTTGGAAATCCTGAAGTCATGGAAGTCTCCAGAATTCAGAAGGAGAAAAGGGAGGAGATTGCTAAGGGCTTGATGAAAACCTTTGGACAGTCTTTAGCGAGAGGTGAGGTCCCAGACAACTGAAGAGTAGCTACTGTTATTCCTTACTGAAAGAAATACAACATGGTTGATCCAGGAAATTACAGACCAGTGAGCCTTACACCAGTGGGAGGGAAATTATTGTTTTAGGGACAGGATTTATTGTTATTTGGAGAAACATTGACTTATCATGGATATTCAGCATGGCTTTGTGTATTCCCGCTACCTCCCCCTCTATATTCTCCCATCTCCCCCTCAGTACCTCCCCCTCTATATTCTCCCATCTCCCCCTCAGTACCTGTCCCTCTATATTCTCCCATCTCCCCCTCAGTACCTGTCCCTCTATATTCTCCCATCTCCCCCTCAGTACCTCCCCCTCTATATTCTCCCATCTCCCCCTCAGTACCTGTCCCTCTATATTCTCCCATCTCCCCCTCAGTCCCTCCCCCTCTATATTCTCCCATCTCCCCCTCAGTACCTGTCCCTCTATATTCTCCCATCTCCCCCTCAGTACCTGTCCCTCTGTATTCTCCCATCTCCACCTCAGTCCCTGTCCCTCTATATTCTCCCATCTCCCCCTCAGTATCTGTCCCTCTATATTCTCCCACCTCCCCCTCAGTACCTGTCCCTCTATATTCTCCCATCTCCCCCTCAGTCCCTCCCCCTCTATATTCTCCCATCTCCCCCTCAGTACCTCCCCCTCTATATTCTCCCATCTCCCCCTCAGTCCCTCCCCCTCTATATTCTCCCATCTCCCCCTCAGTACCTGTCCCTCTATATTCTCCCATCTCCCCCTCAGTACCTGTCCCTCTATATTCTCCCATCTCCCCCTCAGTACCTCCCCCTCTATATTCTCCCATCTCCCCCTCAGTACCTGTCCCTCTATATTCTCCCATCTCCCCCTCAGTCCCTCCCCTCTATATTCTCCCATCTCCCCCTCAGTACCTGTCCCTCTATATTCTCCCATCTCCCCCTCAGTACCTCCCCCTCTATATTCTCCCATCTCCCCCTCAGTACCTGTCCCTCTATATTCTCCCATCCCCCCCTCAGTACCTGTCCCTCTCTATTCTCCCATCTCCCCCTCAGTACCTCCCCCTCTATATTCTCCCATCTCCCCCTCAGTCCCGCCCCCTCTATATTCTCCCATCTCCCCCTCAGTACCTGTCCCTCTATATTCTCCCATCTCCCCCTCAGTACCTGTCCCTCTATATTCTCCCATCCCCCCCTCAGTACCTGTCCCTCTATATTCTCCCACCTCCCCCTCAGTACCTCCCCCTCTATATTCTCCCATCTCCCCCTCAGTCCCTCCCCCTCTATATTCTCCCATCTCCCCCTCAGTACCTGTCCCTCTTATTCTCCCATCCCCCCCTCAGTACCTGTCCCTCTATATTCTCCCATCCCCCCCTCAGTACCTGTCCCTCTATATTCTCCCATCTCCCCCTCAGTACCTGTCCCTCTATATTCTCCCATCTCCCCCTCAGTACCTGTCCCTCTATATTCTCCCATCTCCCCCTCAGTACCTCCCCCTCTATATTCTCCCATCTCCCCCTCAGTACCTCCCCCTCTATATTCTCCCATCTCCCCCTCAGTACCTGTCCCTCGAAATTCTCCCAGCTCCCCCTCAGTACCTCCCCCTCTATATTCTCCCATCTCCCCCTCAGTACCTGTCCCTCTATATTCTCCCATCTCCCCCTCAGTCCCTCCCCCTCTATATTCTCCCATCTCCCCCTCAGTCCCTCCCCCTCTATATTCTCCCACCTCCCCCTCAGTCCCTCCCCCTCTATATTCTCCCATCTCCCCCTCAGTACCTGTCCCTCTATATTCTCCCATCTCCCCCTCAGTCCCTCCCCCTCTATATTCTCCCATCTCTCCCTCAGTACCTGTCCCTCTATATTCTCCCATCTCCCCCTCAGTCCCTCCCCCTCTATATTCTCCCATCTCCCCCTCAGTACCTCCCCCTCTATATTCTCCCATCTCCCCCTCAGTACCTCCCCCTCTATATTCTCCCATCTCCCCCTCAGTACCTGTCCCTCTATATTCTCCCATCTCCCCCTCAGTCCCTCCCCCTCTATGTTCTCCCATCTCCCCCTCAGTACCTGTCCCTCTATATTCTCCCATCTCCCCCTCAGTACCTCCCCCTCTATATTCTCCCATCTCCCCCTCAGTACCTGTCCCTCTATATTCTCCCATCTCCCCCTCAGTACCTGTCCCTCTATATTCTCCCATCTCCCCCTCAGTCCCTCCCCCTCTATATTCTCCCATCTCCCCCTCAGTACCTCCCCCTCTATATTCTCCCATCTCCCCCTCAGTATCTGTCCCTCTATATTCTCCCATCTCCCCCTCAGTACCTGTCCCTCTATATTCTCCCATCTCCCCCTCAGTACCTGTCCCTCTATATTCTCCCATCTCCCCCTCAGTACCTCCCCCTCTATATTCTCCCATCTCTCCCTCAGTCCCTCCCCCTCTCTCTTCTCCCATCACCCCCTCAGTACCTCCCCCTCTATATTCTCCCATCTCCCCCTCAGTACCTGTCCCACTATATTCTCCCATCTCCCCCTCAGTACCTCCCCCTCTATATTCTCCCATTTCCCCCTCAGTCCCTGTCCCTCTATATTCTCCCATCTCCCCCTCAGTACCTGTCCCTCTATATTCTCCCATCTCCCCCTCAGTACCTCCCCCTCTATATTCTCCCATCTCCCCCTCAGTACCTCCCCCTCTATATTCTCCCATCTTCCCCTCAGTCCCTCCCCCTCTATATTCTCCCATCTCCCCCTCAGTACCTGTCCCTCTATATTCTCCCATCTCCCCCTCAGTACCTCCCCCTCTATATTCTCCCATCTCCCCCTCAGTACCTCCCCCTCTATATTCTCCCATCTCCCCCTCAGTACCTCCCCCTCTATATTCTCCCATCTCCCCCTCAGTACCTGTCCCTCTATATTCTCCCATCTCCCCCTCAGTACCTGTCCCTCTATATTCTCCCATCTCCCCCTCAGTACCTCCCCCTCTATATTCTCCCATCTCCCCCCTCAGTACCTGTCCCTCTATATTCTCCCATCTCCCCCTCAGTACCTGTCCCTCTATATTCTCCCATCTCCCCCTCAGTACCTGTCCCTCTATATTCTCCCATCTCCCCCTCAGTACCTGTCCCTCTATATTCTCCCATCTCCCCCTCAGTACCTGTCCCTCTATATTCTCCCATCTCCCCCTCAGTACCTGTCCCTCTATATTCTCCCATCTCCCCCTCAGTACCTCCCCCTCTATATTCTCCCATCTCCCCCTCAGTACCCTCCCCCTCTATATTCTCCCATCTCCCCCTCAGTACCTCCCCCTCTATATTCTCCCATCTCCCCCTCAGTACCTGTCCCTCTATATTCTCCCATCCCCCCCTCAGTACCTGTCCCTCTATATTCTCCCATCTCCCCCTCAGTCCCTCCCCCTCTATATTCTCCCAACTCCCCCTCAATACCTGTCCCTCTATATTCTCCCATCTCTCCCTCAGTACCTCCCCCTCTATATTCTCCCATCTCCCCCTCAGTACCTCCCCCTCTATATTCTCCCATCTCCCCCTCAGTACCTCCCCCTCTATATTCTCCCATCTCCCCCTCAGTCCCTCCCCCTCTATATTCTCCCATCTCCCCCTCAGTACCTGTCCCTCTATATTCTCCCATATCTCCCTCAGTACCTCCCCCCTCTATATTCTCCCATCCCCCCCTCAGTACCTGTCCCTCTATATTCTCCCATCTCCCCTTCAGTACCTCCCCATCTATATTCTCCCATCTCCCCCTCAGTACCTCCCCCTCTATATTCTCCCATCTCTCCCTCAGTCCCTCCCCCTCTATATTCTCCCATCTCCCCTCAGTACCTGTCCCTCTATATTCTCCCATATCTCCCTCAGTACCTCCCCCTCTATATTCTCCCATCTCCCCCTCAGTACCTGTCCCTCTATATTCTCCCATCTCCCACTCAGTACCTGTCCCTCTATATTCTCCCATCTCCCCCTCAGTCCCTCCCCCTCTATATTCTCCCATCTCCCCCTCAGTCCCTCCCCCTCTATATTCTCCCATCTCCCCCTCAGTACCTCCCCCTCTATATTCTCCCATCTCCCCCTCAGTACCTGTCCCTCTATATTCTCCCATCTCCCCCTCAGTACCTCCCCCTCTATATTCTCCCATCTCCCCCTCAGTACCTGTCCCTCTATATTCTCCCATATCTCCCTCAGTACCTCCCCCTCTATATTCTCCCATCTCCCCCCTCAGTACCTGTCCCTCTATATTCTCCCATCTCCCCCTCAGTACCTGTCCCTCTATATTCTCCCATCTCCCCCCTCAGTACCTCCCCCTCTATATTCTCCCATCTCCCCCTCAGTACCTGTCCCTCTATATTCTCCCATCTCCCCCTCAGTACCTGTCCCTCTATATTCTCCCATCTCCCCCTCAGTACCTCCCCCTCTATATTCTCCCATCTCCCCCTCAGTACCTGTCCCTCTATATTCTCCCATCTCCCCCTCAGTACCTGTCCCTCTATATTCTCCCATCTCCCCCTCAGTCCCTCCCCCTCTATATTCTCCCATCTCCCCCTCAGTACCTGTCCCTCTATATTCTCCCATCTCCCCCTCAGTACCTCCCCCTCTATATTCTCCCATCTCCCCCTCAGTACCTCCCCCTCTGTATTCTCCCATCTCCCCCTCAGTACCTGTCCCTCTATATTCTCCCATCTCCCCCTCAGTACCTGTCCCTCTATATTCTCCCATCTCCCCCTCAGTCCCTCCCCCTCTATATTCTCCCATCTCCCCCTCAGTCCCTCCCCCTCTATATTCTCCCATCTCCCCCTCAGTCCCTCCCCCTCTATATTCTCCCATCTCCCCCTCAGTACCTGTCCCTCTATATTCTCCCATCCCCCCCTCAGTACCTGTCCCTCTATATTCTCCTATCTCCCCCTCAGTCCCTCCCCCTCTATATTCTCCCATCTCCCCCTCAGTACCTGTCCCTCTATATTCTCCCATCTCCCCCTCAGTCCCTCCCCCTCTATATTCTCCCATCTCCCCCTCAGTACCTGTCCCTCTATATTCTCCCATCTCCCCCTCAGTACCTGTCCCTCTATATTCTCCCATCTCCCCCTCAGTCCCTCCCCCTCTATATTCTCCCATCTCCCCCTCAGTACCTGTCCCTCTATATTCTCCCATCTCCCCCTCAGTACCTGTCCCTCTATATTCTCCCATCTCCCCCTCAGTACCTCCCCCTCTATATTCTCCCATCTCCCCCTCAGTACCTGTCCCTCTATATTCTCCCATCTCCCCCTCAGTACCTGTCCCTCTATATTCTCCCATCCCCCCTCAGTCCCTCCCCCTCTATATTCTCCCATCTCCCCCTCAGTACCTCCCCCTCTATATTCTCCCATCTCCCCCTCAGTCCCTCCCCCTCTATATTCTCCCATCTCCCCCTCAGTCCCTCCCCCTCTATATTCTCCCATCTCCCCCTCAGTACCTGTCCCTCTATATTCTCCCATCTCCCCCTCAGTACCTGTCCCTCTATATTCTCCCATCTCCCCCTCAGTACCTGTCCCTCTATATTCTCCCATCTCCCCCTCAGTACCTGTCCCTCTATATTCTCCCATCTCCCCCTCAGTCCCTCCCCCTCTATATTCTCCCATCTCCCCCTCAGTCCCTGTCCCTCTATATTCTCCCATCTCCCCCTCAGTACCTGTCCCTCTATATTCTCCCATCTCCCCCTCAGTACCTGTCCCTCTATATTCTCCCATCTCCCCCTCAGTACCTGTCCCTCTATATTCTCCCATCTCCCCCTCAGTCCCTCCCCCTCTATATTCTCCCATCTCCCCCTCAGTCCCTGTCCCTCTATATTCTCCCATCTCCCCCTCAGTCCCTCCCCCTCTATATTCTCCCATCTCCCCCTCAGTACCTGTCCCTCTATATTCTCCCATCTCCCCCTCAGTACCTGTCCCTCTATATTCTCCCATCTCCCCCTCAGTCCCTCCCCCTCTATATTCTCCCATCTCCCCCTCAGTACCTGTCCCTCTATATTCTCCCATCTCCCCCTCAGTCCCTCCCCCTCTATATTCTCCCATCTCCCCCTCAGTCCCTCCCCCTCTATATTCTCCCATCTCCCCCTCAGTCCCTCCCCCTCTACATTCTCCCATCTCCCCCTCAGTACCTGTCCCTCTATATTCTCCCATCTCCCCCTCAGTACCTCCCCCTCTATATTCTCCCCTCTCCCCCTCAGTCCCTCCCCCTCTATATTCTCCCATCTCCCCCTCAGTCCCTCCCCCTCTATATTCTCCCATCTCCCCCTCAGACCCTCCCCCTCTATATTCTCCCATCTCCCCCTCAGTACCTGTCCCTCTATATTCTCCCATCTCCCCCTCAGTGCCTCCCCCTCTATATTCTCCCATCTCCCCCTCAGTACCTCCCCCACTATATTCTCCCATCTCCCCCTCAGTCCCTCCCCCTCTATATTCTCCCATCTCCCCCTCAGTCCCTCCCCCTCTATATTCTCCCATCTCCCCCTCAGTACCTCCCCCTCTATATTCTCCCATCTCCCCCTCAGTCCCTCCCCCTCTATATTCTCCCATCTCCCCCTCAGTACCTCCCCCTCTATATTCTCCCATCTCCCCCTCAGTCCCTCCCCCTCTATATTCTCCCATCTCCCCCTCAGTACCTCCCCCTCTATATTCTCCCATCTCCCCCTCAGTATCTGTCCCTCTATATTCTCCCATCTCCCCCTCAGTCCCTCCCCCTCTATATTCTCCCATCTCCCCCTCAGTACCTGTCCCTCTATATTCTCCCACCTCCCCCTCAGTACCTGTCCCTCTATATTCACCCATCTCCCCCTCAGTACCTCCCCCTCTATATTCTCCCACCTCCCCCTCAGTACCTGTCCCTCTATATTCTCCCATCTCCCCCTCAGTACCTGTCCCTCTATATTCTCCCATCTCCCCCTCAGTACCTCCCCCTCTATATTCTCCCATCTCCCCCTCAGTCCCTCCCCCTCTCTATTCTCCCATCTCCCCCTCAGTCCCTCCCCCTCTATATTCTCCCATCTCCCCCTCAGTCCCTCCCCCTCTATATTCTCCCATCTCCCCCTCAGTACCTCCCCCTCTATATTCTCCCATCTCCCCCTCAGTCCCTCCCCCTCTATATTCTCCCATCTCCCCCTCAGTCCCTCCCCCTCTATATTCTCCCATCTCCCCCTCAGTACCTCCCCCTCTATATTCTCCCACCTCCCCCTCAGTACCTGTCCCTCTATATTCTCCCATCTCCCCCTCAGTACCTCCCCCTCTGTATTCTCCCATCTCCCCCTCAGTACCTCGCCCTCTATATTCTCCCATCTCCCCCTCAGTACCTGTCCCTCTATATTCTCCCATCTCCCCCTCAGTACCTGTCCCTCTATATTCTCCCATCTCCCCCTCAGTCCCTCCCCCTCTATATTCTCCCATCTCCCCCTCAGTCCCTCCCCCTCTATATTCTCCCATCTCCCCCTCAGTACCTGTCCCTCTATATTCTCCCATGTCCCCCTCAGTACCTCCCCCTCTATATTCTCCCATCTCCCCCTCAGTCCCTCCCCCTCTATATTCTCCCATCTCCCCCTCAGTCCCTCCCCCTCTATATTCTCCCATCTCCCCCTCAGTACCTGTCCCTCTATATTCTCCCATCTCCCCCTCAGTACCTCCCCCTCTATATTCTCCCATCTCCCCCTCAGTCCCTCCCCCTCTATATTCTCCCATCTCCCCCTCAGTACCTGTCCCTCTATATTCTCCCATCTCCCCCTCAGTACCTCCCCCTCTATATTCTCCCATCTCCCCCTCAGTACCTGTCCCTCTATATTCTCCCATCTCCCCCTCAGTACCTGTCCCTCTATATTCACCCATCTCTCCCTCAGTACCTGTCCCTCTATATTCTCCCATCTCCCCCTCAGTCTCTCCCCCTCTATATTCTCCCATCTCCCCCTCAGTACCTGTCCCTCTATATTCTCCCATCTCCCCCTCAGTACCTGTCCCTCTATATTCTCCCATCTCCCCCTCAGTACCTGTCCCTCTATATTCTCCCATCCCCCCCTCAGTCCCTCCCCCTCTATATTCTCCCATCTCCCCCTCAGTCCCTCCCCCTCTATATTCTCCCATCTCCCCCTCAGTACATGTCCCTCAATATTCTCCCATCTCTCCCTCAGTACCTGTCCCTCTATATTCTCCCATCTCCCCCTCAGTCCCTCCCCCTCTATATTCTCCCATCTCCCCCTCAGTACCTGTCCCTCTATATTCTCCCATCTCCCCCTCAGTACCTCCCCCTCTATATTCTCCCATCTCCCCCTCAGTCCCTCCCCCTCTGTATTCTCCCATCTCTCCCTCAGTACCTGTCCCTCTATATTCTCCCATCTCCCCCTCAGTCCCTCCCCCTCTATATTCTCCCATCTCCCCCTCAGTACCTGTCCCTCTATATTCTCCCATCTCCCCCTCAGTCCCTCCCCCTCTATATTCTCCCATCTCCCCCTCAGTCCCTCCCCCTCTATATTCTCCCATCTCCCCCTCAGTACCTCCCCCTCTATATTCTCCCATCTCCCCCTCAGTCCCTCCCCCTCTATATTCTCCCATCTCCCCCTCAGTACCTCCCCCTCTATATTCTCCCATCTCCCCCTCAGTCCCTCCCCCTCTATATTCTCCCATCTCCCCCTCAGTCCCTCCCCCTCTATATTCTCCCATCTCCCCCTCAGTCCCTCCCCCTCTATATTCTCCCATCTCCCCCTCAGTACCTGTCCCTCTATATTCTCCCATCTCCCCCTCAGTACCTCCCCCTCTATATTCTCCCATCTCCCCCTCAGTCCCTCCCCCTCTATATTCTCCCATCTCCCCCTCAGTCCCTCCCCCTCTATATTCTCCCATCTCCCCCTCAGTCCCTCCCCCTCTATATTCTCCCATCTCCCCCTCAGTACCTGTCCCTCTATATTCTCCCATCTCCCCCTCAGTCCCTCCCCCTCTATATTCTCCCCTCTCCCCCTCAGTACCTGTCCCTCTATATTGTCCCATCTCCCCCTCAGTCCCTCCCCCTCTATATTCTCCCATCTCCCCCTCAGTACCTCCCCCTCTATATTCTCCCATCTCCCCCTCAGTCCCTCCCCCTCTATATTCTCCCATCTCCCCCTCAGTACCTCCCCCTCTATATTCTCCCATCTCCCCCTCAGTACCTGTCCCTCTATATTCTCCCATCTCCCCCTCAGTACCTGTCCCTCTATATTCTCCCATCTCCCCCTCAGTACCTGTCCCTCTATATTCTCCCATCTCCCCCTCAGTCCCTCCCCCTCTATATTCTCCCATTTCCCCCTCAGTCCCTCCCCCTCTATATTCTCCCATCTCCCCCTCAGTACCTCCCCCTCTATATTCTCCCATCTCCCCCTCAGTACCTCCCCCTCTATATTCTCCCATCTCCCCCTCAGTACCTGTCCCTCTATATTCTCCCATCTCCCCCTCAGTACCTGTCCCTCTATATTCTCCCATCTCCCCCTCAGTACCTCCCCCTCTATATTCTCCCATCTCCCCCTCAGTCCCTCCCCCTCTATATTCTCCCATCTCCCCCTCAGTACCTCCCCCTCTATATTCTCCCATCTCCCCCTCAGTACCTGTCCCTCTATATTCTCCCATCTCCCCCTCAGTACCTGTCCCTCTATATTCTCCCATCTCCCCCTCAGTCCCTCCCCCTCTATATTCTCCCATCTCCCCCTCAGTACCTGTCCCTCTATATTCTCCCATCTCCCCCTCAGTACCTGTCCCTCGATATTCTCCCATCTCCCCCTCAGTCCCTCCCCCTCTATATTCTCCCATCTCCCCCTCAGTACCTCCCCCTCTATATTCTCCCATCTCCCCCTCAGTACCTGTCCCTCTATATTCTCCCATCTCCCCCTCAGTACCTGTCCCTCGATATTCTCCCATCTCCCCCTCAGTCCCTCCCCCTCTATATTCTCCCATCTCCCCCTCAGTACCTCCCCCTCTATATTCTCCCATCTCCCCCTCAGTCCCTCCCCCTCTATATTCTCCCATCTCCCCCTCAGTACCTGTCCCTCTATATTCTCCCATCTCCCCCTCAGTCCCTCCCCCTCTATATTCTCCCATCTCCCCGTCAGTCCCTCCCCCTCTATATTCTCCCACCTCCCCCTCAGTCCCTCCCCCTCTATATTCTCCCATCTCCCCCTCAGTACCTGTCCCTCTATATTCTCCCATCTCCCCCTCAGTACCTGTCCCTCTATATTCTCCCATCTCCCCCTCAGTACCTCCCCCTCTATATTCTCCCATCTCCCCCTCAGTCCCTCCCCCTCTATATTCTCCCATCTCCCCCTCAGTCCCTCCCCCTCTATATTCTCCCATCTCCCCCTCAGTCCCTCCCCCTCTATATTCTCCCATCTCCCCCTCAGTACCTGTCCCTCTATATTCTCCCACCTCCCCCTCAGTACCTCCCCCTCTATATTCTCCCATCTCCCCCTCAGTCCCTCCCCCTCTATATTCTCCCATCTCCCCCTCAGTACCTGTCCCTCTATATTCTCCCATCTCCCCCTCAGTACCTCCCCCTCTATATTCTCCCATCCCCCCCTCAGTCCCTCCCCCTCTATATTCTCCCATCTCCCCCTCAGTACCTGTCCCTCTATATTCTCCCATCTCCCCCTCAGTCCCTCCCCCTCTATATTCTCCCATCTCCCCCTCAGTCCCTCCCCCTCTATATTCTCCCATCTCCCCCTCAGTACCTCCCCCTCTATATTCTCCCATCCCCCCCTCAGTACCTGTCCCTCTATATTCTCCCATCTCCCCCTCAGTACCTGTCCCTCTATATTCTCCCATCTCCCCCTCAGTCCCTCCCCCTCTATATTCTCCCATCTCTCCCTCAGTACCTGTCCCTCTATATTCTCCCATCTCCCCCTCAGTACCTGTCCCTCTATATTCTCCCATCTCCCCCTCAGTCCCTCCCCCTCTATATTCTCCCCTCTCCCCCTCAGTACCTGTCCCTCTA
Organism: Chiloscyllium punctatum; assembly: GCF_047496795.1. NCBI lineage: Eukaryota > Metazoa > Chordata > Chondrichthyes > Orectolobiformes > Hemiscylliidae > Chiloscyllium > Chiloscyllium punctatum. Next base: position 276,335 of record NW_027310018.1, read on the forward strand.
TATTCTCCCATCTCCCCCTCAGTACCTGTCCCTCTATATTCTCCCATCTCCCCCTCAGTCCCTCCCCCTCTATATTCTCCCATCTCCCCCTCAGTCCCTCCCCCTCTATATTCTCCCATCTCCCCCTCAGTCCCTCCCCCTCTATATTCTCCCATCTCCCCCTCAGTACCTGTCCCTCTATATTCTCCCATCTCCCCCTCAGTACCTGTCCCTCTATATTCTCCCATCTCCCCCTCAGTACCTGTCCCTCTATATTCTCCCATCTCCCCCTCAGTCCCTCCCCCTCTATATTCTCCCATCTCCCCCTCAGTCCCTCCCCCTCTATATTCTCCCATCACCCCCTCAGTACCTGTCCCTCTATATTCTCCCATCTCCCCCTCAGTCCCTCCCCCTCTATATTCTCCCATCTCCCCCTCAGTACCTGTCCCTCTATATTCTCCCATCTCCCCCTCAGTCCCTCCCCCTCTATATTCTCCCATCTCCCCCTCAGTCCCTCCCCCTCTATATTCTCCCATCTCCCCCTCAGTCCCTCCCCCTCTATATTCTCCCATCTCCCCCTCAGTACCTGTCCCTCTATATTCTCCCATCTCCCCCTCAGTACCTGTCCCTCTATATTCACCCATCTCTCCCTCAGTACCTGTCCCTCTATATTCTCCCATCTCCCCCTCAGTCTCACCCCCTCTATATTCTCCCATCTCCCCCTCAGTACCTGTCCCTCTATATTCTCCCATCTCCCCCTCAGTCCCTGTCCCTCTATATTCTCCCATCTCCCCCTCAGTCCTTCCCCCTCTATATTCTCCCATCTCCCCCTCAGTACCTGTCCCTCTATATTCTCCCATCCCCCCCTCAGTCCCTCCCCCTCTATATTCTCCCATCTCCCCCTCAGTACCTGTCCCTCTATATTCTCCCATCTCCCCCTCAGTCCCTCCCCCTCTATATTCTCCCATCTCCCCCTCAGTACCTGTCCCTCTATATTCTCCCATCTCCCCCTCAGTACCTCCCCCTCTATATTCTCCCATCTCCCCCTCAGTACCTGTCCCTCAATATTCTCCCATCTCCCCCTCAGTACCTGTCCCTCTATATTCTCCCATCTCCCCCTCAGTCCCTCCCCCTCTATATTCTCCCATCTCCCCCTCAGTACCTGTCACTCAATATTCTCCCATCTCTCCCTCAGTACCTGTCCCTCTATATTCTCCCATCTCCCCCTCAGTCCCTCCCCCTCTATATTCTCCCATCTCCCCCTCAGTCCCTCCCCCTCTATATTCTCCCATCTCCCCCTCAGTACCTGTCCCTCTATATTCTCCCATCTCCCCCTCAGTCCCTCCCCCTCTATATTCTCCCATCTCCCCCTCAGTACCTGTCCCTCTATATTCTCCCATCTCCCCCTCAGTACCTCCCCCTCTATATTCTCCCATCTCCCCCTCAGTACCTGTCCCTCTATATTCTCCCATCTCCCCCTCAGTCCCTGTCCCTCTATCTTCTCCCATCTCCCCCTCAGTCCCTGTCCCTCTATATTCTCCCATCTCCCCCTCAGTCCCTCCCCCTCTATATTCTCCCATCTCCCCCTCAGTACCTGTCCCTCTATATTCTCCCATGTCCCCCTCAGTACCTCCCCCTCTATATTCTCCCATCTCCCCCTCAGTACCTGTCCCTCTATATTCTCCCATCTCCCCCTCAGTCCCTCCCCCTCTATATTCTCCCATCTCCCCCTCAGTACCTGTCCCTCTATATTCTCCCATCTCTCCCTCAGTCCCTCCCCCTCTATATTCTCCCATCTCCCCCTCAGTACCTGTCCCTCTATATTCTCCCATCTCCCCCTCAGTACCTGTCCCTCTATATTCTCCCATCTCCCCCTCAGTACCTGTCCCTCTATATTCTCCCATCTCCCCCTCAGTACCTCCCCCTCTATATTCTCCCATCTCCCCCTCAGTACCTGTCCCTCTATATTCTCCCATCTCCCCCTCAGTACCTGTCCCTCTATATTCACCCATCTCTCCCTCAGTACCTGTCCCTCTATATTCTCCCATCTCCCCCTCAGTCTCTCCCCCTCTATATTCTCCCATCTCCCCCTCAGTACCTGTCCCTCTATATTCTCCCATCTCCCCCTCAGTCCCTCCCCCTCTATATTCTCCCATCTCCCCCTCAGTACCTCCCCCTCTATATTCTCCCATCTCCCCCTCAGTACCTGTCCCTGTATATTCACCCATCTCTCCCCCAGTACCTGTCCCTCTATATTCTCCCATCTCCCCCTCAGTCTCTCCCCCTCTATATTCTCCCATCTCCCCCTCAGTACCTGTCCCTCTATATTCTCCCATCTCCCCCTCAGTCCCTGTCCCTCTATATTCTCCCATCTCCCCCTCAGTCCCTCCCCCTCTATATTCTCCCATCTCCCCCTCAGTACCTGTCCCTCTATATTCACCCATCTCTCCCTCAGTACCTGTCCCTCTATATTCTCCCATCTCCCCCTCAGTCCCTCCCCCTCTATATTCTCCCATCTCCCCCTCAGTACCTGTCCCTCTATATTCTCCCATCTCCCCCTCAGTACCTGTCCCTCTATATTCTCCCATCTCCCCCTCAGTCCCTCCCCCTCTATATTCTCCCATCTCCCCCTCAGTACCTGTCCCTCTATATTCTCCCATCCCCCCCTCAGTCCCTCCCCCTCTATATTCTCCCATCTCCCCCTCAGTACCTGTCCCTCTATATTCTCCCATCTCCCCCTCAGTCCCTCCCCCTCTATATTCTCCCATCTCCCCCTCAGTACCTGTCCCTCTATATTCTCCCATCTCCCCCTCAGTCCCTCCCCCTCTATATTCTCCCATCTCCCCCTCAGTCCCTCCCCCTCTATATTCTCCCATCTCCCCCTCAGTACCTCCCCCTCTATATTCTCCCATCTCCCCCTCAGTCCCTCCCCCTCTATATTCTCCCATCTCCCCCTCAGTACCTCCCCCTCTATATTCTCCCATCTCCCCCTCAGTCCCACCCCCTCTATATTCTCCCATCTCCCCCTCAGTACCTGTCCCTCTATATTCTCCCATCTCCCCCTCAGTACCTCCCCCTCTATATTCTCCCATCTCCCCCTCAGTCCCTCCCCCTCTATATTCTCCCATCTCCCCCTCAGTCCCTCCCCCTCTATATTCTCCCATCTCCCCCTCAGTCCCTCCCCCTCTATATTCTCCCATCTCCCCCTCAGTACCTGTCCCTCTATATTCTCCCATCTCCCCCTCAGTACCTGTCCCTCTATATTCTCCCATCTCCCCCTCAGTACCTGTCCCTCTATATTCTCCCATCTCCCCCTCAGTACCTGTCCCTCTATATTCTCCCATCTCCCCCTCAGTCCCTCCCCCTCTATATTCTCCCATCTCCCCCTCAGTCCCTCCCCCTCTATATTCTCCCATCTCCCCCTCAGTACCTGTCCCTCTATATTCTCCCATCTCCCCCTCAGTACCTGTCCCTCTATATTCTCTCATCTCCCCCTCAGTACCTGTCCCTCTATATTGTCCCATCTCTCCCTCAGTCCCTCCCCCTCTATATTCTCCCATCTCCCCCTCAGTACCTCCCCCTCTATATTCTCCCATCTCCCCCTCAGTCCCTCCCCCTCTATATTCTCCCATCTCCCCCTCAGTACCTGTCCCTCTATATTCTCCCATCTCCCCCTCAGTACCTGTCCCTCTATATTCTCCCATCTCCCCCTCAGTCCCTCCCCCTCTATATTCTCCCATTTCCCCCTCAGTCCCTCCCCCTCTATATTCTCCCATCTCCCCCTCAGTACCTCCCCCTCTATATTCTCCCATCTCCCCCTCAGTACCTCCCCCTCTATATTCTCCCATCTCCCCCTCAGTACCTGTCCCTCTATATTCTCCCATCTCCCCCTCAGTACCTGTCCCTCTATATTCTCCCATCTCCCCCTCAGTACCTCCCCCTCTATATTCTCCCATCTCCCCCTCAGTCCCTCCCCCTCTATATTCTCCCATCTCCCCCTCAGTACCTCCCCCTCTATATTCTCCCATCTCCCCCTCAGTACCTGTCCCTCTATATTCTCCCATCTCCCCCTCAGTACCTGTCCCTCTATATTCTCCCATCTCCCCCTCAGTACCTGTCCCTCTATATTCTCCCATCTCCCCCTCAGTCCCTCCCCCTCTATATTCTCCCATCTCCCCCTCAGTACCTGTCCCTCGATATTCTCCCATCTCGCCCTCAGTCCCTCCCCCTCTATATTCTCCCATCTCCCCCTCAGTACCTCCCCCTCTATATTCTCCCATCTCCCCCTCAGTCCCTCCCCCTCTATATTCTGCCATCTCCCCCTCAGTACCTGTCCCTCGATATTCTCCCATCTCCCCCTCAGTCCCTCCCCCTCTATATTCTCCCATCTCCCCCTCAGTACCTGTCCCTCTATATTCTCCCATCTCCCCCTCAGTCCCTCCCCCTCTATATTCTCCCATCTCCCCCTCAGTCCCTCCCCCTCTATATTCTCCCACCTCCCCCTCAGTCCCTCCCCCTCTATATTCTCCCATCTCCCCCTCAGTACCTGTCCCTCTATATTCTCCCATCTCCCCCTCAGTACCTGTCCCTCTATATTCTCCCATCTCCCCCTCAGTACCTCCCCCTCTATATTCTCCCATCTCGCCCTCAGTACCTCCCCCTCTATATTCTCCCATCTCCCCCTCAGTACCTGTCCCTCTATATTCTCCCACCTCCCCCTCAGTACCTCCCCCTCTATATTCTCCCATCTCCCCCTCAGTCCCTCCCCCTCTATATTCTCCCATCTCCCCCTCAGTACCTGTCCCTCTATATTCTCCCATCTCCCCCTCAGTACCTCCCCCTCTATATTCTCCCATCTCCCCCTCAGTACCTGTCCCTCTATATTCTCCCATCTCCCCCTCAGTACCTGTCCCTCTATATTCTCCCATCTCCCCCTCAGTCCCTCCCCCTCTATATTCTCCCATCTCCCCCTCAGTCCCTCCCCCTCTATATTCTCCCATCTCCCCCTCAGTCCCTCCCCCTCTATATTCTCCCATCACCCCCTCAGTACCTGTCCCTCTATATTCTCCCATCTCACCCTCAGTACCTGTCCCTCTATATTCTCCCATCTCCCCCTCAGTACCTGTCCCTCTATATTCTCCCATCTCCCCCTCAGTCCCTCCCCCTCTATATTCTCCCCTCTCCCCCTCAGTACCTGTCCCTCTATATTCTCCCATCTCCCCCTCAGTACCTGTCCCTCTATATTCTCCCATCTCCCCCTCAGTACCTGTCCCTCTATATTCTCCCATCTCCCCCTCAGTCCCTCCCCCTCTATATTCTCCCATCTCCCCCTCAGTCCCTCCCCCTCTATATTCTCCCATCTCCCCCTCAGTCCCTCCCCCTCTATATTCTCCCATCTCCCCCTCAGTACCTGTCCCTCTATATTCTCCCATCTCCCCCTCAGTACCTCCCCCTCTATATTCTCCCATCTCCCCCTCAGTACCTCCCCCTCTATATTCTCCCATCTCCCCCTCAGTACCTCCCCCTCTATATTCTCCCATCTCCCCCTCAGTACCTGTCCCTCTATATTCTCCCATCTCCCCCTCAGTACCTGTCCCTCTATATTCACCCATCTCTCCCTCAGTACCTGTCCCTCTATATTCTCCCATCTCCCCCTCAGTCTCACCCCCTCTATATTCTCCCATCTCCCCCTCAGTACCTGTCCCTCTATATTCTCCCATCTCCCCCTCAGTCCCTGTCCCTCTATATTCTCCCATCTCCCCCTCAGTCCCTCCCCTCTATATTCTCCCATCTCCCCCTCAGTACCTGTCCCTCTATATTCTCCCATCCCCCCCTCAGTCCCTCCCCCTCTATATTCTCCCATCTCCCCCTCAGTACCTGTCCCTCAATATTCTCCCATCTCCCCCTCAGTACCTGTCCCTCTATATTCTCCCATCTCCCCCTCAGTCCCTCCCCCTCTATATTCTCCCATCTCCCCCTCAGTACCTGTCCCTCAATATTCTCCCATCTCTCCCTCAGTACCTGTCCCTCTATATTCTCCCATCTCCCCCTCAGTCCCTCCCCCTCTATATTCTCCCATCTCCCCCTCAGTACCTGTCCCTCTATATTCTCCCATCTCCCCCTCAGTACCTGTCCCTCTATATTCTCCCATCTCCCCCTCAGTCCCTCCCCCTCTATATTCTCCCATCTCCCCCTCAGTCCCTCCCCCTCTATATTCTCCCATCTCCCCCTCAGTACCTCCCCCTCTATATTCTCCCATCTCCCCCTCAGTCCCTCCCCCTCTATATTCTCCCATCTCCCCCTCAGTACCTCCCCCTCTATATTCTCCCATCTCCCCCTCAGTCCCTCCCCCTCTATATTCTCCCATCTCCCCCTCAGTACCTGTCCCTCTATATTCTCCCATCTCCCCCTCAGTACCTCCCCCTCTATATTCTCCCATCTCCCCCTCAGTCCCTCCCCCTCTATATTCTCCCATCTCCCCCTCAGTCCCTCCCCCTCTATATTCTCCCATCTCCCCCTCAGTCCCTCCCCCTCTATATTCTCCCATCTCCCCCTCAGTCCCTCCCCCTCTATATTCTCCCATCTCCCCCTCAGTCCTTCCCCCTCTATATTCTCCCATCTCCCCCTCAGTACCTGTCCCTCTATATTCTCCCATCTCCCCCTCAGTACCTGTCCCTCTATATTCTCCCATCTCCCCCTCAGTACCTCCCCCTCTATATTCTCCCATCTCCCCCTCAGTCCCTCCCCCTCTATATTCTCCCATCTCCCCCTCAGTCCCTCCCCCTCTATATTCTCCCATCTCCCCCTCAGTACCTGTCCCTCTATATTCTCCCATCTCCCCCTCAGTCCCTCCCCCTCTATATTCTCCCATCTCCCCCTCAGTCCCTGTCCCTCTATATTCTCCCATCTCCCCCTCAGTCCTTCCCCCACTATATTCTCCCATCTCCCCCTCAGTACCTGTCCCTCTATATTCTCCCCTCTCCCCCTCAGTCCCTCCCCCTCTATATTCTCCCATCTCCCCCTCAGTCCCTGTCCCTCTATATTCTCCCATCTCCCCCTCAGTCCCTCCCCCTCTATATTCTCCCATATCCCCCTCAGTCCCTCCCCCTCTATATTCTCCCATCTCCCCCTCAGTACCTGTCCCTCTATATTCTCCCCTCTCCCCCTCAGTACCTCCCCCTCTATATTCTCCCATCTCCCCCTCAGTACCTTTCCCTCTATATTCTCCCATCTCCCCCTCAGTACCTGTCCCTCTATATTCTCCCATCTCTCCCTCAGTACCTGTCCCTCTATATTCTCCCTTCTCCCCCTCAGTACCTGTCCCTCTATATTCTCCCATCTCCCCCTCAGTCCCTCCCCCTCTATATTCTCCCATCTCCCCCTCAGTCCCTCCCCCTCTATATTCTCCCATCTCCCCCTCAGTACCTGTCCCTCTATATTCTCCCATCTCCCCCTCAGTACCTGTCCCTCTATATTCTCCCATCTCCCCCTCAGTCCCTCCCCCTCTATATTCTCCCATATCCCCCTCAGTCCCTCCCCCTCTATATTCTCCCATCTCCCCCTCAGTACCTGTCCCTCTATATTCTCCCCTCTCCCCCTCAGTACCTCCCCCTCTATATTCTCCCTTCTCCCCCTCAGTACCTGTCCCTCTATATTCTCCCATCTCCCCCTCAGTCCCTCCCCCTCTATATTCTCCCATCTCCCCCTCAGTACCTGTCCCTCTATATTCTCCCTTCTCCCCCTCAGTACCTGTCCCTCTATATTCTCCCATCTCGCCCTCAGTCCCTCCCCCTCTATATTCTCCCATCTCTCCCTCAGTACCTGTCCCTCTATATTCTCCCTTCTCCCCCTCAGTACCTGTCCCTCTATATTCTCCCATCTCCCCCTCAGTCCCTCCCCCTCTATATTCTCCCATCTCCCCCTCAGTACCTGTCCCTCTATATTCTCCCATCTCCCCCTCAGTCCCTCCCCCTCTATATTCTCCCATCTCCCCCTCAGTACCTGTCCCTCTATATTCTCCCATCTCCCCCTCAGTACCTCCCCCTCTATATTCTCCCATCTCCCCCTCAGTACCTGTCCCTCTATATTCTCCCATCTCCCCCTCAGTACCTCCCCCTCTATATTCTCCCATCTCCCCCTCAGTACCTGTCCCTCTATATTCTCCCATCTCCCCCTCAGTACCTGTCCCTCTATATTCTCCCATCTCCCCCTCAGTCCCTCCCCCTCTATATTCTCCCATCTCCCCCTCAGTACCTCCCCCTCTATATTCTCCCCTCTCCCCCTCAGTCCCTCCCCCTCTATATTCTCCCATCTCCCCGTCAGTTCCTCCCCCTCTATATTCTCCCATCTCCCCCTCAGTCCCTCCCCCTCTATATTCTCCCATCTCCCCCTCAGTACCTGTCCCTCTATATTCTCCCATCTCCCCCTCAGTACCTCCCCCTCTATATTCTCCCCTCTCCCCCTCAGTACCTGTCCCTCTATATTCTCCCATCTCCCCCTCAGTACCTGTCCCTCTATATTCTCCCATCTCCCCCTCAGTCCCTCCCCCTCTATATTCTCCCATCTCCCCCTCAGTCCCTCCCCCTCTATATTCTCCCATCTCCCCCTCAGTACCTGTCCCTCTATATTCTCCCATCTCCCCCTCAGTACCTGTCCCTCTATATTCTCCCATCTCCCCCTCAGTACCTGTCCCTCTATATTCTCCCATCTCCCCCTCAGTCCCTCCCCCTCTATATTCTCCCATCTCCCCCTCAGTACCTGTCCCTCTATATTCTCCCATCTCCCCCTCAGTCCCTCCCCCTCTATATTCTCCCATCTCCCCCTCAGTCCCTCCCCCTCTATATTCTCCCATCTCCCCCTCAGTCCCTCCCCCTCTATATTCTCCCATCTCCCCCTCAGTACCTGTCCCTCTATATTCTCCCATCTCCCCCTCAGTACCTGTCCCTCTATATTCTCCCATCTCCCCCTCAGTACCTGTCCCTCTATATTCTCCCATCTCCCCCTCAGTCCCTCCCCCTCTATATTCTCCCATCTCCCCCTCAGTACCTGTCCCTCTATATTCTCCCATCTCCCCCTCAGTACCTGTCCCTCTATATTCTCCCATCTCCCCCTCAGTACCTGTCCCTCTATATTCTCCCATTTCCCCCTCAGTCCCTCCCCCTCTATATTCTCCCATCTCCCCCTCAGTACCTGTCCCTCTATATTCTCCCATCTCCCCCTCAGTACCTGTCCCTCTATATTCTCCCATCTCCCCCTCAGTCCCTCCCCCTCTATATTCTCCCATCTCCCCCTCAGTCCCTCCCCCTCTATATTCTCCCATCTCCCCCTCAGTACCTGTCCCTCTATATTCTCCCATCTCCCCCTCAGTCCCTCCCCCTCTATATTCTCCCATCTCCCCCTCAGTACCTGTCCCTCTATATTCTCCCATCTCCCCCTCAGTCCCTCCCCCTCTATATTCTCCCATCCCCCCCTCAGTACCTGTCCCTCTATATTCTCCCCTCTCCCCCTCAGTACCTGTCCCTCTATATTCTCCCATCTCCCCCTCAGTCCCTCCCCCTCTATATTCTCCCCTCTCCCCCTCAGTACCTCCCCCTCTATATTCTCCCATCCCCCCCTCAGTACCTCCCCCTCTATATTCTCCCATGTCCGCCTCAGTACCTGTCCCTCTATATTCTCCCATCTCCCCCTCAGTCCCTCCCCCTCTATATTCTCCCCTCTCCCCCTCAGTACCTCCCCCTCTATATTCTCCCATCCCCCCCTCAGTACCTGTCCCTCTATATTCTCCCATCCCCCCCTCAGTACCTGTCCCTCTATATTCTCCCATCTCCCCCTCAGTCCCTCCCCCTCTATATTCTCCCATCTCCCCCTCAGTACCTGTCCCTCTATATTCTCCCCTCTCCCCCTCAGTACCTCCCCCTCTATATTCTCCCATCTCCCCCTCAGTCCCTCCCCCTCTATATTCTCCCATCTCCCCCTCAGTACCGGTCCCTCTATATTCTCCCATCTCCCCCTCAGTCCCTCCCCCTCTATATTCTCCCATCTCCCCCTCAGTACCTGTCCCTCTATATTCTCCCATCTCCCCCTCAGTCCCTCCCCCTCTATATTCTCCCATCTCCCCCTCAGTCCCTCCCCCTCTATATTCTCCCACCTCCCCCTCAGTACCTCCCCCTCTATATTCTCCCATCTCCCCCTCAGTACCTCCCCCTCTATATTCTCCCATCTCCCCCTCAGTCCCTCCCCCTCTATATTCTCCCATCTCCCCCTCAGTACCTGTCCCTCTATATTCTCCCATCTCCCCCTCAGTACCTGTCCCTCTATATTCTCCCATCTCCCCCTCAGTCCCTCCCCCTCTATATTCTCCCACCTCCCCCTCAGTACCTCCCCCTCTATATTCTCCCATCTCCCCCTCAGTCCCTCCCCCTCTATATTCTCCCATCTCCCCCTCAGTCCCTCCCCCTCTATATTCTCCCATCCCCCCCTCAGTACCTGTCCCTCTATATTCTCCCATCTCCCCCTCAGTCCCTCCCCCTCTATATTCTCCCCTCTCCCCCTCAGTACCTCCCCCTCTATATTCTCCCATCTCCCCCTCAGTACCTCCCCCTCTATATTCTCCCATCTCCCCCTCAGTCCCTCCCCGTCTATATTCTCCCATCTCCCCCTCAGTCCCTCCCCCTCTATATTCTCCCATCTCCCCCTCAGTACCTGTCCCTCTATATTCTCCCATCTCCCCCTCAGTCCCTCCCCCTCTATATTCTCCCATCTCCCCCTCAGTACCTGTCCCTCTATATTCTCCCATCTCCCCCTCAGTCTCTCCCTCTCTATATTCTCCCATCTCCCCCTCAGTACCTGTCCCTCTATATTCTCCCCTCTCCCCCTCAGTCCCTCCCCCTCTATATTCTCCCCTCTCCCCCTCAGTCCCTCCCCCTCTATATTCTCCCATCTCCCCCTCAGTACCTCCCCCTCTATATTCTCCCATCTCCCCCTCAGTCCCTCCCCCTGTATATTCTCCCATCTCCCCCTCAGTACCTGTCCCTCTATATTCTCCCATCTCCCCCTCAGTCCCTCCCCCTGTATATTCTACCATCTCCCCCTCAATACCTGTCCCTCTATATTCTCCCATCTCCCCCTCAGTCCCTCCCCCTGTATATTCTCCCATCTCCCCCTCAGTACCTCCCCCTCTATATTCTCCCATCTCCCCCTCAGTCCCTCCCCCTCTATATTCTCCCACCTCCCCCTCAGTACCTCCCCCTCTATATTCTCCCATCTCCCCCTCAGTACCTGTCCCTCTATATTCTCCCATCTCCCCCTCAGTACCTGTCCCTCTATATTCTCCCATCACCCCCTCAGTACCTGTCCCTCTATATTCTCCCATCTCCCCCTCAGTCCCTCCCCCTCGATATTCTCCCATCTCCCCCTCAGTACCTGTCCCTCTATATCCTCCCATCTCCCCCTCAGTACCTGTCCCACTATATTCTCCCATCTCCCCCTCAGTACCTCCCCCTCTATATTCTCCCATCTCCCCCTCAGTCCCTCCCCCTCTATATTCTCCCACCTCCCCCTCAGTACCTCCCCCTCTATATTCTCCCCTCTCCCCCTCAGTACCTCCCCCTCTATATTCTCCCATCTCCCCCTCAGTCCCTCCCCCTCTATATTCTCCCATCTCCCCCTCAGTCCCTGTCCCTCTATATTCTCCCATCTCCCCCTCAGTCCCTCCCCCTCTATATTCTCCCATCTCCCCCTCAGTCCCTCCCCCTCTATATTCTCCCATCTCCCCCTCAGTCCCTCCCCCTCTATATTTTCGCATCTCCCCCTCAGTCCCTCCCCCTCTATATTCTCCCATCTCCCCCTCAGTACCTGTCCCTCTATATTCTCCCATCTCACCCTCAGTACCTCCCCCTCTATATTCTCCCATCTCCCCCTCAGTACCTGTCCCTCTATATTCTCCCATCTCCCCCTCAGTACCTGTCCCTCTATATTCTCCCATCTCCCCCTCAGTACCTGTCCCTCTATATTCTCCCATCTCCCCCTCAGTCCCTCCCCCTCTATATTCTCCCACCTCCCCCTCAGTACCTCCCCCTCTATATTCTCCCCTCTCCCCCTCAGTACCTCCCCCTCTATATTCTCCCATCTCCCCCTCAGTCCCTCCCCCTCTATATTCTCCCATCTCCCCCTCAGTACCTCCCCCTCTATATTCTCCCATCTCCCCCTCAGTACCTCCCCCTCTATATTCTCCCATCTCCCCCTCAGTACCTGTCCCTCTATATTCTCCCATCTCCCCCTCAGTAACTCCCCCTCTATATTCTCCCATCTCCCCCTCAGTACCTGTCCCACTATATTCTCCCATCTCCCCCTCAGTACCTGTCCCTCTATATTCTCCCATCTCCCCCTCAGTCCCTCCCCCTCTATATTCTCCCATCTCCCCCTCAGTACCTGTCCCTCTATATTCTCCCATCTCCCCCTCAGTCCCTGTCCCTCTATATTCTCCCATCTCCCCCTCAGTACCTCCCCCTCTATATTCTCCCATCTCCCCCTCAGTACCTCCCCCTCTATATTCTCCCATCTCCCCCGCAGTCCCTGTCCCTCTATATTCTCCCATCTCCCCCTCAGTCCCTCCCTCTCTATATTCTCCCATCTCCCCCTCAGTCCCTCCCCCTCTATATTCTCCCATCTCCCCCTCAGTACCTGTCCCTCTATATTCTCCCATCTCCCCCTCAGTACCTCCCCCTCTATATTCTCCCATCTCCCCCTCAGTCCCTCCCCCTCTATATTCTCCCATCTCCCCCTCAGAACCTGTCCCTCTATATTCTCCCATCTCCCCCTCAGTACCTGTCCCTCTATATTCTCCCATCTCCCCCTCAGTACCTCCCCCTCTATATTCTCCCATCTCCCCCTCAGTACCTCCCCCTCTATATTCTCCCATCTCCCCCTCAGTACCTGTCCCTCTATATTCTCCCATCTCCCCCTCAGTACCTGTCCCTCTATATTCTCCCATCTCCCCCTCAGTCCTTCCCCCCCTATATTCTCCCATCTCCCCCTCAGTCCCTCCCCCTCTATATTCTCCCATCTCCCCCTCAGTCCCTCCCCCTCTATATTCTCCCATCTCCCCCTCAGTACCTGTCCCTCTATATTCTCCCATCTCCCCCTCAGTACCTGTCCCTCTATATTCTCCCATCTCCCCCTCAGTCCCTCCCCCTCTATATTCTCCCATCTCCCCCTCAGTACCTGTCCCTCTATATTCTCCCATCTCCCCCTCAGTACCTGTCCCTCTATATTCTCCCATCTCCCCCTCAGTACCTGTCCCTCTATATTCTCCCATCTCCCCCTCAGTACCTGTCCCTCTATATTCTCCCATCTCCCCCTCAGTCCCTCCCCCTCTATATTCTCCCATCTCCCCCTCAGTACCTGTCCCTCTATATTCTCCCATCTCCCCCTCAGTCCCTCCCCCTCTATATTCTCCCATCTCCCCCTCAGTACCTCCCCCTCTATATTCTCCCATCTCCCCCTCAGTACCTGTCCCTCTATATTCTCCCATCTCCCCCTCAGTCCCTCCCCCTCTATATTCTCCCATCTCCCCCTCAGTACCTCCCCCTCTATATTCTCCCATCTCCCCCTCAGTCCCTCCCCCTCTATATTCTCCCATCTCCCCCTCAGTATCTGTCCCTCTATATTCTCCCATCTCCCCCTCAGTACCTGTCCCTCTATATTCTCCCATCTCCCCCTCAGTACCTGTCCCTCTATATTCTCCCATCTCCCCCTCAGTATCTGTCCCTCTATATTCTCCCATCTCCCCCTCAGTACCTGTCCCTCTATATTCTCCCATCTCCCCCTCAGTCCCTCCCCCTCTATATTCTCCCATCTCCCCCTCAGTATCTGTCCCTCTATATTCTCCCATCTCCCCCTCAGCACCTGTCCCTCTATATTCTCCCATCTCCCCCTCAGTCCCTGTCCCTCTATTTTCTCCCATCTCCCCCTCAGTCCCTGTCCCTCTATATTCTCCCATCTCCCCCTCAGTCCCTCCCCCTCTATATTCTCCCATCTCCCCCTCAGTACCTGTCCCTCTATATTCTCCCATCTCCCCCTCAGTCCCTCCCCCTCTATATTCTCCCATCTCCCCCTCAGTACCTCCCCCTCTATATTCTCCCATCTCCCCCTCAGTACCTGTCCCTCTATATTCTCCCATCTCCCCCTCAGTCCCTCCCCCTCTATATTCTCCCATCTCCCCCTCAGTACCTGTCCCTCTATATTCCCCCTTCTCCCCCTCAGTATCTCCCCCATCTCCCCTCAGTACTCCCCTCCATCTTCCCCACTGTATTCCCCCATCTCCTCTCAGTATGTCCCCTATCTCCCCTCAGTATTCCCCCCATCTTCCCCTCTGTCTTCCCCCTAACCCCCCTCAGTATCTCCCCCATCTCCCCTCAGTATTCCCCCCATCTTCCCCTCTGTATTCCCCCCATCTTTCCCTCTGTATTCCCCCTAACTCCCCCTCAGTATCTCTCCTCTGTATTCCCCCATCTCCCCTCAGTATCTCCCCCACAGTATTCCCCCTTTCTCCCCCTCAGTATCTCCCCCTCAGTATCCCCCCTTCTCTCCCCTCAGTATGTCCCCCTCAGTATCCCCCTGCCTCCCCCTCAGTATTCCCCCATCTCCCCTGCAGTATTCCCCATCTCTCCCTCAGTATTTCCCCCCATCTCTCTCCCTCAGTATTCCCCATCTCTCCCTCAGTATTCCCCCATCTCTCCCTCAGTACTCCCCATCTCTCCCTCAGTATTTCCCCATCTCTCCCTCAGTATTTCCCCATCTCTCCCTCAGTATTTCCCCCCATCTCTCCCTCAGTATTTCCCCCATCTCTCCCTCAGTATTTCCCCCCATCTCTCCCTCAGTATTTCCCCCATCTCTCCCTCAGTATTTCCCCCATCTCTCCCCCTCAGTATTTCCCCCCATCTCTCCCTCAGTATTTCCCCATCTCTCCCTCAGTATTTCCCCATCTCTCCCTCAGTATTTCCCCCCATCTCTCCCTCAGTATTTCCCCCCATCTCTCCCTCAGTATTTCCCCCATCTCTCCCTCAGTATTTCCCCCCATCTCTCCCTCAGTATTTCCCCCCATCTCTCCCTCAGTATTTCCCCCATCTCTCTCTCTCAGTATTTCCCCCATCTCTCCCTCAGTATTCCCCATCTCTCCCTCAGTATTCCCCATCTCTCCCTCAGTATTCCCCATCTCTCCCTCAGTATTTCCCCATCTCTCCCTCAGTATTTCCCCCATCTCTCCCTCAGTATTCCCCATCTCTCCCTCAGTATTTCCCCCATCTCTCCCACAGTATTCCCCCCCATCTCTCCCTCAGTATTTCCCCCATCTCTCCCTCAGTATTCCCCATCTCTCCCTCAGTGCTTCCCCCCATCTCTCCCTCAGTATTCCTCATCTCCCCCTCAGTATTTCCCCCATCTCTCCCACAGTATTTCCCCCCATCTCTCCCTCTGTATTTCCCCCCATCTCTCCCTCAGTATTTCCCCCCCATCTCTCCCTCAGTATTTCCCCCATCTCTCCCTCAGTATTTCCCCCATCTCTCCCTCAGTATTTCCCCCCTCTCTCCCTCAGTATTTCCCCCCATCTCTCCCTCAGTATTTCCCCCCCATCTCTCCCTCAGTATTCCCCCCATCTCTCCCTCAATATTTCCCCCCATCTCTCCCTCAGTATTCCCCCATCTCCCCCTCAGTATTTCCCCCATCTCTCCCTCAGTATTCCCCCATCTCTCCCTCAGTATTCCCCCCATCTCTCCCTCAGTATTTCCCCCATCTCTCCCTCAGTATTTCCCCCATCTCTCCCTCAGTATTTCCCCCATCTCTCCCTCAGTATTTCCCCCATCTCTCCCTCAGTATTTCCCCCATCTCCCCCTCAGTATTTCCCCCCATCTCTCCCACAGTATTTCCCCCCATCTCTCCCTCAGTATTTCCCCCCATCTCTCCCTCAGTATTTCCCCCATCTCTCCCTCAGTATTTCCCCATCTCTCTCCCTCAGTATTTCCCCATCTCTCCCTCAGTATTTCCCCCCATCTCCCCCTCAGTATTTCCCCCATCTCTCCCTCAGTATTTCCCTCCCATCTCCCCCTCAGTATTTCCCCCATCTCTCCCTCAGTATTTCCCCCATCCCCCCCTCAGTATTTCCCCCCATCTCTCCCTCAGTATTTCCCCCATCTCTCCCTCAGTATTTCCCCCCCATCTCTCCCTCAGTATTTCCCCCATCTCTCCCTCAGTATTTCCCCCATCTCTCCCTCAGTATTTCCCCCATCTCTCCCTCAGTATTTCCCCCCATCTCTCCCTCAGTATTTCCCCATCTCTCCCTCAGTATTTCCCCCATCTCTCCCTCAGTATTCCCCCATCTCTCCCTCAGTATTTCCCCATCTCTCCCTCAGTATTTCCCCCCTCTCTCCCTCAGTATTTCCCCCCATCTCCCCCTCAGTATTTCCCCCATCTCTCCCTCAGTATTTCCCCATCTCTCCCTCAGTATTTTCCCCATCTCTCCCTCAGTATTTCCCCCATCTCTCCCTCAGTATTTCCCCCATCTCTCCCTCAGTATTTCCCCCCATCTCCCCCTCAGTATTCCCCCCCATCTCTCCCCCTCAGTATTTCCCCCATCTCTCCCTCAGTATTTCCCCCATCTCTCCCTCAGTATTCCCCCATCTCTCCCTCAGTATTTCCCCCCCATCTCTCCCTCAGTATTTCCCCCATCTCTCCCTCAGTATTCCCCCCATCTCTCCCTCAGTATTTCCCCCATCTCTCCCTCAGTATTTCCCCCCCATCTCTCCCTCAGTATTTTCCCCCCATCTCTCCCTCAGTATTTTCCCCCCATCTCTCCCTCAGTATTTCCCCATCTCTCCCTCAGTATTTCCCCATCTCTCCCTCAGTATTTCCCCCCATCTCTCCCTCAGTATTTCCCCCCATCTCTCCCTCAGTATTTCCCCCCATCTCTCCCTCAGTATTTCCCCCCATCTCTCCCTCAGTATTCCCCCATCTCTCCCTCAATATTTCCATCTCTCCATCAGATTTCCCCCTGTGTCTCCCCCACAGTAGATTAGATTACCTACAGTGTGGAAACAGGCCCTTCGGCCCAACAAGTCCACACCGACCCGCCGAAGTGTAACCCACCCAAACCCCTACATTTACCCCTTACCTAACACTACGGGCAATTTAGCATGGCCAATTCACCTGACCTGCACATCTTTGGACTGTGGGAGGAAACCGGAGCACCCGGAGGAAACCCACGCAGACACTGGGAGAATGTACAAACTCCACACAGTCAGTCGCCTGAGGCGGGAATTGAACCCGGGTCTCTGGCGCTGTGAGGCAGCAGTGCTAACCACTGTGCCACCGTGCCGCCCACCATTCCTCCATCTTCCCCACCTCCCCCTCCATGTTCTCCCTTTCTGCCCGTCTCTCCTCTTCTGTATTCCCCTATCTGCCCCTCTGTATCTGCCTCTCTGTGTCTGCCCCTGTGTGTCTGCCCCTCTGTATCTGCCCCTCTGTGTCTGCCCCTCTGTATCCGCCCCTCTGTATCTGCCCCAATGTGTCTGTCCCCCTGTATCCGCCCCTCTGTATCTGCCCCTCTGTCTGCCCCCCCGTATCTGTCCCCCTGTATCCGCCCCTCTGTATCCATCCCTCTGTATCTGCCTCCCCGTGTCTGCCCCCTCTGTGTCTGCCCCCTGTATCCGCCCCCCTGTATCCGTCCCCCTGTATCCGTCCCCCTGTATCCGCCCCTCTGTATCTGCCCCCCGTGTCTGCCCCCCCGTGTCCGCCCCCCCCTGTGTCCGCCCCCCCCCGTGTCCGCCCCCCTGTGTCTGCCCCCCCTGTGTCCGCCCCCCCCTCTGTCCGTTTCCCCCCCTGTGTCCGCCCCCCCTGTGTCCGCCCCCCTGTATCCGTCCCCCTGTATCCGTCCCCCTGTATCCGTTCCCCCTGTATCTGCCCCTCTGTATCTGCCCCTCTGTATTGTATTGGTTTGAGTTGATTGTCCTGTGTCCTGAGGCGCAGTGTCTTGCGAGCGATACAGGCAGGTCACTGAGATAAATAGCGTCGATAGTAAATAAGAGGTAAACCGCAGCAAAAACAACAGCACAGGGACAGGCCAATGTTAGGGGTTTGTGAGGCCATTCAGTATTCTAACAACAGGAGGGTAGAAACTGTTGTGAAACCGGCTGGTGTGTGTGTTTAGGCTTCTGTACCTTCTCCCCCGCGATGGTAGAGGTTGGAGAGAAACACTGCCAGGGTGGGGTGGATCTTTGAGAATGCTGACGGCCTTTCCTTGTCAGCGAGGCCTGGGAGATGGAGTCTATAGACGGGAGGTTGGCCTTTGTGATTGTCCGGGGCCGAGTTCCCCACTCTCTGTCACCGTCTCCGATCTGGAATGGTGCAGTTACCCGGACCAAGTAGTGATAACGCCCGGACCGAGCGCTCTCTCGGCAGCGCACCTAGAAACGTTGGTGAGGGTCACGCCAAATTTCCTCGGCTGCCCGAGGAAGGGTGTGGCGGGGGAACGTCGCTGGGCTTTTGTGACCAGTACGTCCACCGCGTGAAGTGTCCGAGAAAGCTTGTTGTGGATGATCAGGAACTTAACACTCTCCACTCGTTCCACCTCTGTGCTGTTAATGTATTCCCTCTATCTCCCCTCAGTATTCCCCCATCTGCCCCTCTCTATTCTCCCCTCAGTATTCCCCCATCTGCCCCTCTCTATTCTCCCCCTCAATATTCCCCCAACTCCATCTCAACATCTCCCACTTTGTATTTCCCCTTTTGTCTCTCCCCCTACATTCCCCTCTGTATCTCTCTCACTGTGTTCTCTCTATATCTCCCTTTGTATCTCCCCCACTGTATTGCCCCTATGTTCCCCTTTGTATCTCCCCCATAGTATTCCCCCTCTCTCTCCCTTTGTATCTCCCCCATAGTATTCCCCCTCTCTTCCCCTTTGTATCTCCCCCATAGTATTCCCCTCTCTCTCCATTTGTATCTCCCCCACAGTATTCCCCCTCTCTTCCCCTTTGTATCTCCCCCACTGTATTGCCCCTATGTTCCCCTTTGTATCTCCCCCATAGTATTCCCCCTCTCTCTCCCTTTGTATCTCCCCCATAGTATTCCCCCTCTCTTCCCCTTTGTATCTCCCCCATAGTATTCCCCTCTCTCTCCATTTGTATCTCCCCCACAGTATTCCCCCTCTCTTCCCCTTTGTATCTCCCCCATAGTATTCCCCCTCTCTCTCCCTTTGTATCTCCCCCATAGTATTCCCCCTCTCTTCCCCTTTGTATCTCCCCCATAGTATTCCCCCTCTCTTCCCCTTTGTATCTCCCCCATAGTATTCCCCTCTCTCCCCCTTTGTATCTCCCCCACTGTATTGCCCCTATGTTCCCCTTTGTATCTCCCCCATAGTATTCCCCCTCTCTCCCCCTTTGTATCTCCCCCACAGTATTCCCCCTCTCTCCCCCTTTGTATCTCCCCCACAGCATTCCCCCTCTCTTCCCCTTTGTATCTCTCCCTCTATATTCCCCCATCTGCCCTCTGTACCTCCCCCTCTATATTCCCCCATCTCTCCTTCAGTATTCCCCCTAATTCCCCCTCTGTATTCCCCCTATCTACCCCTCTGCTTCTTTTCCACGGCATCTCCCATTTTGTATTCCCTCTTTGTATTTCCCCCTCTGTATCTTCTCCACTGTATTCCCTCTATCTCCCACTCTGTATTGGCCCTATAACCCCTTTGTATTTCCCTCAATATCCCCTTTGTATCACCCACATATCCCCCCTCTATACCTCCCTCACTGTGTTCTCCCAATATTCCCCTCTGTATCTCCCCCCACTATATCCCTATATCCCCACTTTCTATCTCCCACACTGTATCCCCATCTCCCCCTTTGTATCTCATCCATTATATTCCCCCAAATTCCCCACTCGATCTTCCCCTGTATTAACCCTATATCCCCACTTTGTATCTCCTCCACTGTATTGTCACATGTCCCCTTTGTATCTCCTCCTCTTTTCCCCCCTATCTCTGTAGTATATCCCCCCATATCCCATTTGTATCTCCCACACTGTATCCCCCCTATATCCACCTTTGTATCTCCCCCTCTTTTTCCCCTATCTCTGTAGTATATTCTCCCTATATCCCCCATTGTATCTCCCCCTCTTTTTCCCCCTATCTCTGTAGTATATTCTCCCTATATCCCCCTTTGTATCTCCCCCTCTTTTTCCCCCTATCTCTGTAGTATATTCTCCCTATATTCCCCTTTGTATCTCCCCCTCTTTTCCCCCTATCTCTGTAGTATATTCTCCCTATATCCCCCTTTGTATCTCCCCCTATCTCTGTAGTATATTCTCCCTATATTCCCCTTTGTATCTCCCCCTCTTTTCCCCCTATCTCTGTAGTATATCCCCCTTTTATCTCCCACACTGTATCCCCCCTATATTCCCCTTTGTATCTCCCCCTCTTTTTCCCCCTATCTCTGTAGTATATCCCCCCATATCCCTTTTGTATCTCCCACACTGTATCCCCCTATATTCCCCTTTGTATCTCCCCCTCTTTTTCCCCCTATCTCTGTAGTATATTCTCCCTATATTCCCCTTTGTATCTCCCCCTCTTTTTCTCCCTATCTCTGTACTATATTCTCCCTATATTCCCCTTTGTATCTCCCCCTCTTTTTCCCCCTATCTCTGTAGTATATTCTCCCTATATCCGCCTTTGTATCTCCCCCTCTTTTTCCCCCTATCTCTGTAATATATTCTCCCTATATCCCCCTTTGTATCTCCCCCTCTTTTTCCCCCTATCTCTGTAGTATATTCTCCCTATATCCCCCTTTGTATCTCCCCCTCTTTTTCCCCCATCTCTGGAGTATATTCTCCCTAAATTCCCCTTTGTATCTCCCCCTCTTTTTCCCCCCATCTCTGTAGTATATTCTCCCTATATTCCCCTTTATATCTCCCCCTCTTTTTCCCCCATCTCTGTAGTATATTCTCCCTATATCCCCCTTTGTATCTCCCCCTCTTTTTCCCCTATCTCTGTAGTATATTCTCCCTATATCCGCCTTTATATCTCCCCCTCTTTTTCCCCCTATCTCTGTAGTATATTCTCCCTATATCCCCCTTTGTATCTCCCCCTCTTTTTCCCCCATCTCTGTAGTATATTCTCCCTAAATTCCCCTTTGTATCTCCCCCTCTTTTTCCCCCTATCTCTGTAGTATATTCTCCCTAAATTCCCCTTTGTATCTCCCCCCTCTTTTTCCCCCCATCTCTGTAGTATATTCTCCCTATATTCCTCTTTGTATCTCCCCCTCTTTATCCCCCCATCTCTGTAGTATATTCTCCCTATATCCCTCTTTGTATCTCCCCCTCTTTATCCCCCTATCTCTGTAGTATATTCTCCCTAAATTCCCCTTTGTATCTCCCCCTCTTTTTCCCCCCATCTCTGTAGTATATTCTCCCTATATTCCCCTTTGTATCTCCCCCTCTTTATCCCCCCATCTCTGTAGTATATCCCCCCCATATCCCCTTTGTAACTCCCACACTGTATCCCCCTTATATTCCCCTTTGTATCTCCCCCTCTTTTTCCCCCTATCTCTGTAGTATATTCTCCCTATATCCCCCTTTGTATCTCCCCCTCTTTTTCCCCCGATCTCTGTAGTATATTCTCCCTATATTCCCCTTTGTATCTCCCCCTATCTCTGTAGTATATTCTCCCTATATCCCCCTTTGTATCTCCCCCCATCTCTGTAGTATATTCTCCCTATATCCCCCTTTGTATCTCCCCCTCTTTTTCCCCCTATCTCTGTTGTATATTCTCCCTATATCCCTCTTTGTATCTCCCCCTCTTTTTCCCCCTATCTCTGTCGTATATTCTCCCTATATCCGCCTTTATATCTCCCCCTCTTTTTCCCCCTATCTCTGTCGTATATTCTCCCTATATTCCCCTTTGTATCTCCCCCTCTTTTTCCCCCTATCTCTGTCGTATATTCTCCCTATATCCCCCTTTGATTCTCCCTTTTGTAATCCCCTGTCTCCACCACTGCATTCCTCTTACCTGTCTCTCAATGTCTTCACCCCTGTATTTGCCCCATCTCCCCCTCTGTATTTTCCCTATCTCCCACTCTGTACCCCGCCCACTGTGTTTCCCTTATCTCCCACTCTGTATCCCCCAGTCTGCATCCCCTTAACTCTCCCTCTGAATCCACCCCCCCATATTGCCCTGATCTCCCCCTCATAATCCTCCATCTCCCCTTCTGTATCTCCTCCCCAGTATTCCGCTTTCTGTCCCTCTGTTCCCCCAACTCCCCCTCGATATTCTTCCTATTGCCCCCCTCTGTATCTCCCCCTCAGTATTCCCCCTACTTCTGCATCTGTATCTCCCCATCTCTCCCTCTGTATCTCCCTCTTAATATTCCTCCTATCGCCCCCCCCCCATCTGTACCTCCCCCTCAGTATTTCCCCTATTTCTGCCTCTGTATCTTCCCTATCTCCTCAGTACTTCACCCATCTCTTCCTCAGTCTATCCCCTATCTGTCCCACTGTGTATTCCCGTCATTATTCCCTGTATCTCCCCCTTATATTCCCCCATCTCCCCAGCTGTATTACCACCTGCCCCTCTGTATCACTCCCTATCTGCTCCTCTGTATCCCCCTATCTGCCCCTCTGTATTCCTCCTACCTGCCCCTCTGTATTCCTCCTACCTGCCCCTCTGTATTCCTCCTACCTGCCCCTCTGTATTCCCCCCATCTGCCACTCTGTATTCCTCCTATCTGCCTCTCTGTATTCCCTCTATCTGCCCCTCTGTATCTCTCTCTATCAGCCCCTCCGTATTCCCCCATCTGCCCCTCCGTATCCCCCCATCTGCCCCTCTGTATCCCCCTATCTGCCCCTCTGTATCCCCCTATCTGCCCCTCTGTATCCCCCCATCTGCCCCTCCGTATTCCCCCTATCTGCCCCTCTGTATTCCCCCTATCTGCCCCTCCATATTCCCCGTATCTGCCCCTCTGTATCTCTCTCTATCTGCCCCCTGTATTCCCCCATCTGCCCCTCTGTATGTCTCTCTATCTGCCCCTCTGTATCTCTCCCTATCTGCCCCTCTGTATTCCCCCATCTGTCCCTCTGTATTCCCCGTATCTGCCCCTCTCTATCTCTCCCTATCTGCCCCTCTGTATCTCTCCCTATCTGCCCCTCTGTATTCCCCCTATCTGCCCCTCCGTATTCCCCGTATCTGCCCCTCTGTATCTCTCCCTATCTGCCCCTCTGTATTCCCCCTATCTGCCCCTCCGTATTCCCCCTATCTGCCCCTCCGTATTCCCCATATCTGCCCCTCTGTATCTCTCCCTATCTGCCCCTCTGTATTCCCCCTATCTGCCCCTCCGTATTCCCCCTATCTGCCCCTCCGTATTCCCCATATCTGCCCCTCTGTATCTCTCCCTATCTGCCCCTCTCTATTCCCCCTATCTGCCCCTCCGTATTCCCCGTATCTGCCCCTCTGTATCTCTCCCTATCTGTCCCTCTGTATTCCCCCTATCTGCCCCTCTGTATTCCCCCTATCTGCCCCTCCGTATTCCCCCATCTGCCCCTCTGTATCTCTCCCTATCTGTCCCTCTGTATTCCCCCTATCTGCCCCTCCGTATTCCCCCATCTGCCCCTCTGTATCTCTCCCTATCTGTCCCTCTGTATTCCCCCTATCTGCCTCCTGTATCTCTCCCTTATATTCCCCATCTCCCCAGCTGTATTATCACCTGTCCCTCTGTATCTCTCCCTACCTGCCCCTCCGTATCCCCCTATCTGCCCCTCTGTATTCCCCCATCTGCCCCTCTGTATCCCCCTATCTGCCCCTCTGTATCCCCCCCATCTGCCCCTCCGTATTCCCCATATCTGCCCCTCTGTATTCCCCCATCTGCCCCTCCGTATTCCCCGTATCTGCCCCTCTGTATCTCTATCTGC
This sequence comes from Chiloscyllium punctatum, assembly GCF_047496795.1. NCBI lineage: Eukaryota > Metazoa > Chordata > Chondrichthyes > Orectolobiformes > Hemiscylliidae > Chiloscyllium > Chiloscyllium punctatum. The sequence continues at coordinate 300,254 of NW_027310018.1, forward strand.
CCCCTGTATTCCCCCATCTGCCCCTCTGTATCTCTCCCTATCTGCCCCTCTGTATTCCCTCTATCTGCCCCTCTGTATTCCCCCATCTGCCCCTCTGTATCTCTCCCTATCTGTCCCTCTGTATTCCCCCATCTGCCCCTCTGTATCTCTCCCTATCTGCCCCTCTGTATTCCCCCTATCTGCCCCTCTGTATTCCCCCATCTGCCCCTCTGTATCTCTCCCTATCTGTCCCTCTGTATTCCTCATATCTGCCCCTCTGTATCTCTCCCTATCTGTCCCTCTGTATTCCCCCATCTGCCCCTCTGTATCTCTCCCTATCTGTCCCTCTGTATTCCCCCTATCTGCCTCCTGTATTTCTCCCTTATATTCCCCATCTCCCCAGCTGTATTATCACCTGTCCCTCTGTATTCCCCCATCTGCCCCTCTGTATCTCTCCCTATCTGTCCCTCTGTATTCCCCCATCTGCCCCTCTGTATCTCTCCCTATCTGCCCCTCTGTATTCCCCCTATCTGCCCCTCTGTATTCCCCCATCTGCCCCTCTGTATCTCTCCCTATCTGTCCCTCTGTATTCCTCATATCTGCCCCTCTGTATCTCTCCCTATCTGTCCCTCTGTATTCCCCCACCTGCCCCTCTGTATCTCTCCCTATCTGTCCCTCTGTATTCCCCCTATCTGCCTCCTGTATTTCTCCCTTATATTCCCCATCTCCCCAGCTGTATTATCACCTGTCCCTCTGTATTCCCCCATCTGCCCCTCTGTATCTCTCCCTATCTGTCCCTCTGTATTCCCCCATCTGCCCCTCTGTATCTCCCATATTCCCCTTTGTATCTCACACACTGTATTCCTCCCATCTCCCCTTTGTATCTCCCATACTGTATTCCCCCATATCCCCCTTTGTATCTCACACACTGTATTTCCCCATATTTCCCTTTGTATCTCCCACACTGTATTCCCCCATATCCCCCTTTGTATCTCCCATACTGTATTCCCCCATATCCCCCTTTGTATCTCACACACTGTATTTCCCCATATTTCCCTTTGTATCTCCCACACTGTATTCCTCCCATATCCCCCTTTGTATCTCACACACTGTATTTCCCCATATCCCCCTTTGTATCTCACACACTGTATTTCCCCATATTTCCCTTTGTATCTCCCACACTGTATTCCTCCCATATCCCCCTTTGTATCTCCCATATTGTATTCCCCCATATCCCCCTTTGTATCTCACACACTGTATTTCCCCATATTTCCCTTTGTATCTCCCATACTGTATTCCCCCATATCCCCCTTTGTATCTCCCACACTGTATTCCTCCCATCTCCCCTTTGTATCTCCCATACTGTATTCCCCCATATCCCCCTTTGTATCTCACACACTGTATTTCCCCATATTCCCCTTTGTATCTCCCACTCTGTATTCCTCCCATATCCCCCTTACTAGCTCACACACTGTATTCCCCCATATTCCCCTTTGTATCTCACACACTGTATTTCCCCATATCCTCCTTTGTAGCTCACACACTCTATCCCCCTATCCTTTGTACCTCCCACACTGTATTTCCCCATATCCCCCTTTGTATCTCACAAACTCTATCCCCCCTATCCTTTGTATCTCCCACATTGTATTCCCCCATATCCCCCTTTGTATCTCCCACAGTATTCTGCCCATATTCCCCTTTGTATCTCCCACATTGTATTCCCCCATATCCCCCTTTGTATCTCCCACTCTGTATTCCTCCCATACACCCCTTACTAGCTCACACACTGTATTCCCCCATATTCCCCTTTGTATCTCCCACACTGTATTCCTCCCATATCCCCCTTACTAGCTCACACACTGTATTCCCCCATATTCCCCTTTGTATCTCACACACTGTATTTCCCCATATCCTCCTTTGTAGCTCACACACTCTATCCCCCTATCCTTTGTATCTCCCACACTGTATTCCTCCCATATCCCCCTTTGTATCTCCCACAGTATTCTGCCCATATTCCCCTTTGTATCTCCCACACTGTATTCCCCTAAATTCCTCTTAGTATCTCACACACTGTATTCCTCCCATATCCCCCTTTGTATCTCCCACAGTATTCTGCCCATATTCCCCTTTGTATCTCCCACACTGTATTCCCCCTAAATTCCCCTTAGTATCTTTCCCATATCCCTCTTTGTATCTTCCAGACAGTATTCTGCCCATATTCCCCTTTGTATCTCACACACTGTATTCCCCCTAAATTCCCCTTTGTATCTCCCACACTGTATTCCTCCATATTCCCCTTTGTATCTCCCACACTGTATTCTGCCCATATTCCCCTTTGTATCTCCCACACTGTATTCCCCCATATTCCCCTTTGCATCTCCCACACTGTATTCTGCCCATATTCCCCTTTGTATCTCCCACACTGTATTTCCCCATATTCCCCTTTGTATCTCCCACACTGTATTCCTCCCATATCCCCCTTTGTATCTCCCACACTGTATTTCCCCATATTCCCCTTTGTACCTCCCACACTGTATTCCTGCCATCTCCCCCTTTGTATCTCCCACACTGTATTCCTCCCATATCCCCCTTTGTGTCTTCCCCAGTGTATTTCCCCTCCTTTGTATCTCTCACACTGTATTCCTCCCATCTCACCCTTTGTGTCTTCCCCAGTGTATTTCCCCTCCTTTGTATCTCTCACACTGTATTCCTCCCATCTCACCCTTTGTGTCTTCCCCAGTGTATTTCCCCTCCTTTGTATCTCTCACACTGTATTCCTCCCATATCCCCCTTTGTATCTCCCACACTGTATTCTGCCCATATTCCCCTTTGTATCTCCCACACTGTATTCCTCCCATATCCCCCTTTGTATCTCCCACACTGTATTCCTCCCAAATCCTCCTTTGTATCTCTCACACTGTATTCCTCCCATATCCCCCTTTGTATCTCCCACACTGTATTCCCCCATATCCCCCTTTGTATCTCCCACACTGTATTCCTCCCATCTCACCCTTTGTTTCTTCCCCAGTGTATTTCCCCTCCTTTGTATCTCTCACACGGTATGATACCCGATATTCATTAGGAACAGGCAAGGGGGAGGTGTGGCCTTATTAGTCAAGGATAATATAGCGGTGGCTGAGAGAACTTTTGATGAGGACTTGTCTATTGAGGTAGTGTGGGTTGAGGTTAGAAACAGGCGAGGAGAGGTCACACTGCTTGGAGTTTTTTATCCGCAGAGTTCCAGGGATGTTGGGGAGGGGTTTGGCAAAATGATTCTGGGTAGGAGTGAAAGGAACAGGGTGGTCATTATGGAGGACTTTAACTTCCCCAACATTGACTGGAAATGTTACAACTCTCAGATGGATCAGTTTTTGTCCAATGTGTATTGGAGGGTTTCCTGACACAGGATGTCGAAGGGCCGACAAGAGGGGAGGCCACATTGGGTCTGGTGCTTGGTAATGGACCAGGCCAGGTGTTTGATTTAGTGGTAGGTGAACACTTTGGAGAGAGTGACCATAATTCAGTTACATTTAGTTTAGCAATAGAAAGGGATAGGTACATGCCACAGGTCAAGAGTTATCAATGGGACAAGGGCAATTATACTGCGATTAGGCAAGAATTAGGATGGATAGAATGGGGTAGCAAAATACAGGGATGGGGACAATGGGAATGGGGAGCTGGTTTAAGGAACAGATATTGGGTGTCCTTGATAGGTATGTCCCTGTCAGGGGAGAACCTTGGTTTACTACGGAAATTGTATCTCATGTTACGAAGAAGAAGTAGGCTTATACGTTGATGAGGCAAGATGGTTCGGATGAGGCGATGGAGAGTTACAGATCAGTGAGGAAGGATTTAAAGAGAAGGTTAAGGAGAGCAAAGAGAGGACATAAGCAGTCTTTAGCAACTGGAATAAAGGAGAACCCTAAAGCTTTCTATAGGGATGTGAGGAATAAAAGGATGATTCGGGTAGGAATAGGGCCAGTCAAAGACAGTAGTGGGAGGTTGAGTGTGGACTCTGTGGAGATCGGAGAGGTGCCAAACGAACATTTCTCATCGGTTTTCACTCAGGAAAAGGAGAATATTGTAGAGGAGAAGAATAAGGTACAAGATATTAGACTAGAAAGGATCGAGGTTAGTTACGAACAAGTGTTATCAATTCTAGGAGAAGTGAAAGTAGAGAAGTCCCCTGGGCTGGATGGGGTTTATCCGAGGATTCTTTGGGAAGCTAGGGAGGAGATAGCAGAGCCTTTGGCTTTGATATTTGAGTCATCATTGTCTACAGGTTTAGTACCTGAGGACTGGAGGATTGCAAATGTTGTGCCATTGTTCAAGAAGGGTAATAGAGATGACCCAGGTAATTATAGACCAGTGAGCATTACTTCTGTTGTAGGAAAGGTTTTGGAAAGGATTATAAGAGATAAGATTTATAATCATCTAGCAAGCAACAATTTGATTTCAGATAGTCAACATGGTTTCGTCAAGGGCAGGTCGTGTCTCACAAACCTCATTGAGTTTTTTGAGAAGGTGACCAAGCATGTGGATGAGGGTAGGGCAGTTGATGTGGTATACATGGACTTCAGTAAAGCCTTTGATAAGGTTCCACATGGTAGGCTGTTGGAGAAAATGCAGAGGCATGGGATTGAGGGTGACTTAGCAGTTTAGATTAGAAACTGGCTTTCTGGAAGAAGGCAGCGAGTGGTGGTTGATGGAAAATATTCAGTCTGGAGTCCGGTTACTAGTGGTGTTCCACAAGGATCTGTTTTGGGACCACTGCTGTTTGTCATTTTTATAAATGACTTAGACGCAGGCATAGGTGGATGGGTTAGTAAATTTGCAGACAACACTAAAATCGGTAGATTTGTGGACAGTTTGGAAGAATGTTACAGGTTGCAGGGGGACTTGGATAAACTGCAGAATTGGGCTGAGACGTGGCAAATGGAGTTCAATGCAGCTAAATGTGAGGTGATGCACTTTGGGAAGAATAACAGGAAGGCAGAGTACTGGGTCAATGGAAAGATTCTTGGTAGTGTGGATGTGCAGAGGGATCTTGGAGTCCATGTGCATAGATCCCTGAAAGTTGCCCCCCCAGGTGGATAGTGCTGTTGAGAAGGCAGACAGTGCGTTAGGTTTCATTGGGAGAGGGATTGAGTCCCGGAGCCGCGATATCGTGCTGCAACTATCCAAAACGCTGGTGTGTCCGCACTTGGAATATTGTGTACAGTTCTGGTCGCCCCATTACAGGAAGGATGTGGAAAAGGTGCAGAGGAGATTTACCAGGATGTTGCCTGGTCTGGAGGGAAGCTCTTATGAGGAAAGGCTGAGAGACTTGGGTCTGTTCTCATTGGAGAGAAGGCGGCTAAGGGGGGATTTGATAGAGACATACAAGATGATCAGAGGATTAGGTAGGATAGACAGAGAGAGTCTTTTCCCTCGGATGATGATGTCAGCTGGTACGAGGGGGGTATAACTACAAATTGAGGGGTGATAGATTGAAGACAGATGTCAGAGGCAGGTTCCTTACTCAGAGAGTGGGAAGGGTGAGGAATGCCCTACCTGCCAATGCAGTTAACTCAGCCACATTAGGGAGATGGGATCAGTCCTTGGATAAGCACATGGAAGATGATGAGATAGTTTAGGGGCACGAGCTTAGATTAGTTCACAGGTCAGCACAGCATCGAGGGCCGAAGGGCCTGTACTGCGCTGTATTGTTCTATGTTCTATTCCCTTTTGTATCTCCCACACTGTATTCCCCCCATATCCCTCTTTGTATCTCCCACACTGTATTCCCCCCATATCCCCTTTATATCCCACACTGTATTCCCCCCATATCCCCCTTTGTATCTCCCACACTGTATTCCCCCCATATCCCCCTTTGTATCTCCCACATTGTATTCCCCCATATCCCCCTTTATATCTCCCACACTGTATTCCCCCGATATCCCCCTTTGTATCTCCCACATTGTATTCCCCCATATCCCCCTTTGTATCTCACACACTGTATTTCCCCATATTTCCCTTTGTATCTCCCACACTGTATTCCCCCCATATCCCCCTTTATATCTCCCACACTGTATTCCCCCCATATCCCCCTTTGTATCTCCCACGCTGCATTCCTCGCATCTCCCCCTTTGTATCTCCCACACTGTATTCCCCCCATATCCCTCTTTGTATCTCCCACACTGTATTCCCCCTATATCCCCCTTTGTATCTCCCACACTGTATTGCTCCCATCTCCCCCTTTGTATCTCCCACACTGTATTTCCCCATATTCCCCTTTGTATCTCCCCCACTGTATTCCCCCCATATCCCCTTTGTTTCTCTACAACTGTATTCCCTCATATCCCCACTTTGTACCTCCCCACTGTATTCCCCCATATTCTCCTTTGTATCTCCCACACTGTATTCCATATACCTCCCTTTGTATCTCCCACACTGTATTCCCTCTATGTTACCCTTGTATCTCCCCCTATTTTCCCCTTTGTATCTCCCACACTGTGTTCCTCCCATATCCCTCTTTGTATCTCCCACACTGTATTCCATATACCTCCCTTTGTATCTCCCACACTGTATTCCCTCTATGTTACCCTTGTATCTCCCCCTATTTTCCCCTTTGTATCTCCCACACTGTGTTCCTCCCATCGCCCCCTTTGTATCTCCCACACTGTATTCCCTCTATGTTACCCTTGTATCTCCCCCTATTTTCCCCTTTGTATCTCCCACACTGTGTTCCTCCCATCTCCCCCTTTGTATCTCCCACACTGTATTCCATCCATATCCCCATGTATCTCTCTCCATCCCCCAGTATCCCCCTCCCCCAGTATCCCCATCCCCCTATCAATTCCTCCCCCTGTATCTCCCCTCCCCATATCTCCCTCCCCCTGTATCTCCCCACCCCCTGCATCTCCCCTCCCCGTATCTCCCTTCCCCATCTCCCTTTTCCCTGTATCACGCCTCCTCTGTATCACCCTCTCCCCTTATCTCCCTCCCCGTATCCCCCTTCACCTGTATTCCCTCTCCCTGTATCTCCCCTCCCCTGTATCCCCCACTGCCCTGTATCTCCTGTCCCCATTTCCCTCTCCCCCTATACCCCGCTGAATCCCCCTCCTCCTGTATCCCCCTGTATCATCCCTCCCGCGTATCTCCCGTCCCCCGTATCCCCCTCCCGCCTGTATCCCCCACCTTAATCTCCCCTCCCCTATATCCACTGCCCCGTATCATACCTCCCCATATCCCCCTCCCCTCTGTATTCCCCCATATCCCCGCCCCTGTATCATTCCTCCCCTGTATCCCCCTCCCCCCGTATTCCCCTCTCCCCTTATCTCCCTCCCCCATATCCCCCTCTCCCCTGTATCCCCCTCCCCGTATCATCCCTCCCCCTGTATCCCTCTCCCATCGTATCATCCCTCCCCCTGTATCCCTCTCCCACCTGTATCTCCCCTCCCCCATATCCCCCTCACACCTGTATCTCCCCATACCCCTGTATCCACCGCTCATGTATCACCCCTCCCCATATCTCCCGCTCCCTATGTATTCCCCCCATATCCCCTGCCCCTGTATCACCCCTCACCGTATCCCCCGCCCCGTATCCCACCCCTCCCCTGTATCTTCCCCCTCCCCTGTATCTTCCCTTCCCCTGTATCTCCCCCATCTCCCTCCCCCACTCCCCCTCCCCATATATCTCCCCCTCCCCCTGTATCTCCCCCTCCCTGCCCCTTGTATCTCCCCTCCCCCTCCCCTCCATCTCCCCTCCCCCTGCCCCTCCCCTGTATCTCCCCTCCCACTCCCCCTGCCCCCCTCCATCTCCCCTCTCCTGCCCCTCCTCCTGTATCTCCCCTCCCCCTCCGTCTGCCCCCCTCTCTCTCACTCTCCCCATTCCCCTCCCCGTCCTGTATCTCCCCTCTTCCTCCCCTCCCCCTCCCCTGTATCTCCCCCTCCCCCTGTATCTCCCCCTCCCTGCCCCTTGTATCTCCCCTCCCCCTCCCCTCCATCTCCCCTCCCCCTGCCCCTCCCCTGTATCTCCCCTCCCACTCCCCCTGCCCCCCTCCATCTCCCCTCTCCTGCCCCTCCTCCTGTATCTCCCCTCCCCCTCCGTCTGCCCCCCTCTCTCTCACTCTCCCCATTCCCCTCCCCGTCCTGTATCTCCCCTCTTCCTCCCCTCCCCCTCCCCTGTATCTCCCCCTCCCCCTGTATCTCCCCCTCCCCCTGTATCTCCTCCTCTCCCGCCCCGTATCTCCCCCTCCCCCTGTATCTCCCCTCCCCTATATCTCCCCCACATCCTCCCTCTCCCCCTGTATCTCCCCTTCCCCCTGTATATCCCACCCCCATCACCCTCCCCCCTGTATCTCCCCCCATTCCCCTCCCCCTGTATCTCCCCTCCCCTATATCTCCCCCACATCCTCCCCCTCCCACTGTATCCCCCTCCCCTGTATCTGCCCTCCCCCCTGTATCCACCACCCATGTATCACCCCTCCCCATATCTCCCCCTCCCTATGTATTCCCCCCATATCCCCTGCCCCTGTATCACCCCTCACCGTATCCCCCCGCCCCGTATCTCCCCCCTGCCCTGTATCTCCCCCTCCCCTTTCTCTCCCCTCCCCTATCTCCCCCCTCCCCGTATCTCCCCTCCCCCCTCCCCCTGTATCTCCCCATCCATCCTCCCTGTATCGCTCCCCTCTCCCATCATCTCCCCCTCCCCCTCCCCTGTATCTCCACTCCCCCTCCCCCTGTATCTCCCACTCCCCCTGTATCTCCCCCTCCCCCCATATCTCCCCTCCACCCCTCCCCCTCACCCTGTATCTCCCCTCCCCCTGTATCTCCCCTCCCCCTCACCCTGTATCTCCCCTCCCCCTCACCCTGTATCTCCCCCCCTGTATCTCCCCTCCCCCCTGTATCTCCCCCTCCCCCTGTATCTCCCTCTCCCCCCTGTATCTCCCTCTCCCCCCTGTATATCCTTCTCCCCCCGTATCTCCCTCTCCCCCCTGTATATCCTTCTCCCCCCGTATCTCCCTCTCCCCCTGTATCTCTCCCTCCCCTGTATCTCCCCCTCGCCCCCTGTATCTCCCCCTCCCCCCTGTATCTCCCCTACCCCCTGTATCTCCCCGTCCCCTTCCCCTGTATCTCCCCCTCCCCCTGTATCTCCCCCTCCCCCTGTATCTCCCTCTCCCCCTCCCCCTTCCCGTGTATCTCCCCCTCCCACTCCCCCTGTCTCTCCCCCTCCGACTCCCCCTGTCCCTTCCCTACCCCTCCCCTGTATCTACCCTCCACCTCCCCTCCCCGTGTATCTCCCCTCCCACTCCCTCTGTCTCTCCCCCTCCGACTCCCCCGTCCCTCCCCCACCCCTGTATCTACCCCTCCACCTCCCCTTGTATCTCCCCCTCCCCTTGTATCTCCCCCTTCCCCTCCCCTTGTATCTCCCCCTCCTCCTCACCCAGTATCTCCCCCTCCCCCTGTATCTACCCCTCCCCTTCCCCTGTATCTCCCCCTCCCTCTCCCTGTATCTCCCCCTCCCCCTCCCCCTTCCTCTCCCCCTGTATCTCCCCCTCCCCGTTTCTCCCCCTCCCTCCCCCTGTACCTCCCTTTCCCCCCTCTCCACTTCCGCCTCCCCCTGTATCTCCCCCTTCCCTTCCACCTCCCCTTGTATCTCCCCCTCCCCCTCACCCAGTATCTCCCCCTCCCCCTGTATCTCCCCCTCCCCTTCCCCTGTATCTCCCCCTCCCTCCCCCTGTATCTCCCCCTCCCCCTCCCCCTGTATCTCCCCCTCTCCCCCTGTATCTCCCCCTCCCTCTCCCCCTGTATCTCCCCCTCCCCCTCCCCCTGTATCTCCCCCTCCCCCCCTCCACTTCCACTCCCCCTGTATCTCCCCCTTCCCTTCCAACTCCCCCTGTATCTCCCCATCCCCCTCCACCCCCCTGTATCTCCCCCTTCCCTGTATCTCCCCCTGTACCTCCCCCTCCCCTGTATCTCCCCCTACCCTGTCTCTCCCCTGTATCTCACTCTCCCCCTGTATCTCCCCCTCCCCTGTATCTCCCCCACCCCCTGTAACTCCCCCTTCGCCTGTATCGCCCCTCCCCCTGTATCTCCCCTCCCCCTCCCCCTGTATCTCTCCTTCCCCTCCCCCTGTATCGCCCCCTTCCTCTGTATCTCCCCCTCCCCCCACCCCTACCCCTGTATCTCCCTCCCCCCTGTATCTCCCTCTCCCCTGTATCTTTCCTTCCCCGTATCTCCCCCTCCCCTGTATCTCCCCCTCACCTGTGTCTCCTCTCCCCCTGTATCTCCCCCTCCCCTATATCTCCCCCCTCCCTGTATCTCCCCCTCCCCTTGTGTCTCCCCCTGTATTTCCCCCTCCCCCTGTACCTCCCCCGCCCACTGTATCTCCCCCCTCCCCTTGTATCTCCCCCTGTATCTCCCCCTCCCCTGTATCTCCCATCCCCTGTATCCCCCGTATCTCCCCCTCCCCCTGTATCTCCCCCGTATCTTCCCCTCCCCCTGTATCTCCCCCTCCCCTGTATCTCCCCCTCCACTGTATCTCCCCCTGTATCTCCTCCTCCTGCCCCTCCCCCCCTGTATCTCCCCCCTCCCCTGTATCTCCCCCTCCCCTGTATCTCCCTCTCCCCCTCCCCTGTATCGCCCCCTGTATCTCCCCTTCCACTTCCCTGTATCTTCCATTGTATATCCCCCTCTCCCTCCCCTGTATCTCCCCCTCCCCCATATCTCCCCCCCTGTATCTCCCTCCTCCTGCCCCTCCCCCTCCCCCTGTATCTCCCCCTCCCCCTGTATCTCCCCCTGTATATACCCCCATATCGCCCCCTCCCCTGTAACTCCTCCTCCTGCCCCTCCCCCTGTATCTCCCCCTCCCCTGTATCTACCCCTCCCCTTCCACTTCCCCTGTATCTCCTCCTCCTGCCCCTCCCCCTGTATCTCCCTCTCCCCCTGTATCTCCCCCTCCCCTGTATCTCCCCCTCCCCCGCCTCCCCCTGTATCTCCCCCTCCCCCCTGTATCTCCCTCCTCCCCCGTATCTCCCTCCTCCCCTCGTATCTCCCTCCTCCAGCCCCTTCCACTGTATCTACCCCACCCCCTGTATCTCCCCCTCCCCCTGTATCTCCCCCCATATCTCCCCCTCCCCCTGTATCTCACCCCCATATCTCCCCCTCCCCCTGTATCTACCTCTATATCTCCCCCTCCCTTGTATCTCCCCCCTCCCTTGTATCTCCCCCCTCCCTTGTATCTCCCCCCTCCCCCTGTATCTCCCCCTCTCCCCTCTATCTCCCCCTCTCCCCTCTATCTCCCCCTCTCCCCTGTATCTCCCCCTCTCCCCTGTATCTCCCCCTCTCGCCTGTGTCTCCCCCCTCCCCTGTATCTCCCCCTTCCCTGTAGTCCCCACTATACCTCCCCCTCCCCTGTATCTCCCCCCTCCCCTGTATCTCCCCCCATATCTCCCCCTCCCCTGTATCTCCCCCTCCCCTGTATCTCCCCCCATATCTCCCCCTCCCCTGTATCTCCCCCCTCCCCCTGTATCTCCCCCTCCCCTGTATCTCCCCCCTCCCCTGTATCCCCCCCCCCCATATCTCCACCTCTCCTGTATCTCCCCCCTCCCCCGGAATCTCCCCCTCCCCCTGTATCTCCCCGCTCCCCCGTATCTCCCCCCTCCCCCTCGCCCATATGTCCCCCCTCCCCCTGTATCTCGCCCTCGCCCATATCTCCCCCCTCCCCCTGTATCTCCCCCTCCCCCATATGTCCCCCTCCCCCGTATGTCCCCCTCCCCCTGTATCTCCCCCTCGCCCGTATCTCCCCCTCCCTCTGTATCTCCTCCTCCCCCTCTCCCGTATGTCCTCCTCCCTCCCCCTGTATCTTCCCCTCGCCCGTATCTCCCCCTCCACCTTTATCTCCACCTCCCCCGTATGTCCCCCTCCCTTGCCCCGTATCTCCCCCCCTCCCTCCCCCTGTATCTCCCCCCCTCCCTCCCCCTGTATCTCCCCCTCCCCACCCCGTATCTCCCTCTCCCCCTGTATCTCCCCCCCCGTATCTCCCCTCCCCCCTGTATCTCCCCTCCCCCCTGTATCTCCCTCTCCCCCTGTATCTCCCCCTCCCCCTGTATTCCCCCCCTCTTCGCCTGTATCCCCCCTCTCCCCCTGTATCTCCCCCTCCCCGTATCTCCCCTCCACCTCTCGCCCTGTATCTCCCCTCCCCCCTCCCCCTGTATCTCTCCTCCCCCCTCCCCCTGTATCTCCCCTCCCCCTCACCCTGTATCTCCCCTCCCCATTCCCCTGTATCTCCCCTCCCCATCCCCCTCCCCCTGTATCCCCCCTCCCCTCCCCCTGTATCTCCCATCCCCATCCCCCTGTATCTCCCCCCCCATATCCCCCTCCCCCTGTATCTCCCTCTCCCCCCGTATCTCCCTCTCCCCACTGTATCTCCCCCTCCCCCCTGTATCTCCCCCTCCCCCCTGTATCTCCCCTCCCCCCGTATCTCCCCTCCCCCCGTATCTCCCTCTCCCCCCTGTATATCCTTCTCCCCTCGTATCTCCCTCTCCCCCTGTATCTCTCCCTCCCCTGTATCTCCCCCTCGCCCCCTGTATCTCCCCCTCCCCCCTGTATCTCCCCTCCCCCCTGTATCTCCCCGTCCCCTTCCCCTGTATCTCCCCCTCCCCCTCCATCTCCCCCTCCCCCTGTATCTCCCCCTCCCCCTGTATCTCCCTCTCCCCCTCCCCCTTCCCGTGTATCTCCCCCTCCCACTCCCCCTGTCTCTCCCCCTCCGACTCCCCCTGTCCCTTCCCTACCCCTTCCCCTCCCCTGTATCTACCCCTCCACCTCCCCTCCCCGTGTATCTCCCCTCCCACTCCCTCTGTCTCTCCCCCTCCGACTCCCCCTGTCCCTCCCCCACCCCTGTATCTACGCCTCCACCTCCCCTTGTATCTCCCCCTCCCCTTGTATCTCCCCCTCCCCCTCACCCAGTATCTCCCCCTCCCCCTGTATCTACCCCTCCCCTTCCCCTGTATCTCCCCCTCCCCCTACCCCTTCCTCTCCCCCTGTATCTCCCCCTCCCCGTTTCTCCCCCTCCCTCCCCCTGTACCTCCCTTTCCCCCCTCCACTTCTGCCTCCCCCTGTATCTCCCCCTTCCCTTCCACCTCCCCTTGTATCTCCCCCTCCCCCTCACCCAGTATCTCCCCCTCCCCCTGTATCTCCCCCTCCCCTTCCCCTGTATCTCCCCCTCCCTCCCCCTGTATCTCCCCCTCTCCCTCCCCCTGTATCTCCCCCTCCCTCTCCCCCTGTATCTCCCCCTCCCTCTGTATCTCCCCCTCCCCCTATCTCCCCTCCCCCCCCTGTACCTCCCCCTCCCCCCCTCCACTTCCACCTCCCCCTGTATCTCCCCCTTCCCTTCCAACTCCCCCTGTATCTCCCCATCCCCCTCCACCCCCCTGTATCTCCCTCTTCCCTGTATCTCCCCCTGTATCTCCCCCTCCCCTGTATCTCCCCTGTATATACCCCCATATCGCCCCCTCCCCTGTAACTCCTCCTCCTGCCCCTCCCCCTGTATCTCCCCCTCCCCTGCATCGACCCCTCCCCTTCCACTTCCCCTGTATCTCCCCCTGTATCTCCTCCTCCTGCCCCTCCCCCTGTATCTCCCTCTCCCCCTGTATCTCACACTGTATCTCCCCCTCCCCCGCCTCCCCCTGTATCTCCCCCTCCCCCCTGTATCTCCCTCCTCCCCCGTATCTCCCTCCTCCCCTCGTATCTCCCTCCTCCAGCCCCTTCCACTGTATCTACCCCACCCCCTGTAACTCCCCCTCCCCCTGTATCTCCCCCCATATCTCCCCCTCCCCCCTGTATCTCACCCCCATATCTCCCCCTCCCCCTGTATCTACCTCGATATCTCCCCCTCCCTTGTATCTCCCCCCTCCCTTGTATCTCCCCCCTCCCCTGTATTTCCCCTCCCCTGTATCTCCCCCTCTCCCCTCTATCTCCCCCTCTCCCCTGTATCTCCCCCTCTCGCCTGTATCTCCCCCCTCCCCTGTATCTCCCCCTTCCCTGTAGTCCCCACTATACCTCCCCCTCCCCTGTATCTCCCCCTCCCCTGTATCTCCCCCCATATCTCCCCCTCCCCTGTATCTCCCCCCATATCTCCCCCTCCCCTGTATCTCCCCCCTCCCCCTGTATCTCCCCCTCCCCTGTATCTCCCACCTCCCCTGTATCTCCCCCCTCCCCTGTATCTCCCCCCCATATCTCCCCCTCCCCTGTATCTCCCCCCTCCCCCGAATCTCCCCCTCCCCCTGTATCTCCCCGCTCCCCCGTATCTCCCCCCTCCCCCTCGCCCATATGTCCCCCTCCCCCTGTATCTCCCCCTCCACGTATGTCCCCCTCCCTCTCCCTGTATCTCCCCCTCCTCTGTATCTCCCCCCTCCCCCTGTATCTCCCCCTCCCCCGTATGTCCCCCTCCCCCTGTATTTCCCCCTCGACCATATCTCCCCCCTCCCCCTGTATCTCCCCCTCCCCCGTATGTCCCCCTCCCCCGTATGTCCCCCTCCCCCTGTATCTCCCCCTCGCCCGTATCTCCCCCTCCCCCTGTATCTCCTCCTCCCCCTCCCCCGTATGTCCTCCTCCCTCCCCCTGTAACTTCCCCTCGCCCGTATCTCCCCCTCCACCTTTATCTCCCCCTTCCCCGTATGTCCCCCTCCCTCGCCCCGTATCTCCCCCCTCCCTCCCCCTGTATCTCCCCCCTCCCCCTGTATCTCCCCCCCTCCCCCTGTATCTCCCCCATCCCCCTGTATCTCCTCCCTCCCCCCATATCTCCCCCTCCCCCGTATCTCCTCCCTCCCCCATATCTTCCCCCTCCCCCCGTATCTCCCCCCTCCCCCCGTATCTCCCCAATCCCCCCGTATCTCCCCAATCCCCCCGTATCTCCCCCATCCCCCCGTATCTCCTCCCTCCCCCTGTATGTCCCCCTCCCCCTGTATCTCCCCCTGCCCCGTATCTCCCCCTCCCCCATATCCCTCCCCTGTATCTCCCCCTCCCCCTGTATCTCTCCCCTCCCCCTGTATCTCCCCCACCCTCCCCCTGTATCTCCTCCACCCTCCCCCTGTATCTCCCCCACCCTCCCCCAGTATCTCCCCCACCCTCCCCCGTATCTCCTCCCTCCCCCTGTATCTCCCCACTCCCCCTGTATCTCCCCCCTCCCCCTGTATCTCCCCCCTCCCCCTGTATCTCCCCCACCCTCCCCCAGTATCTCCCCCACCCTCCCCCAGTATCTCCCCCACCCTCCCCCAGTATCTCCCCCACCCTCCCCGTATCTCCCCCACCCTCCCCCGTATCTCCTCCCTCCCCCTGTATCTCCCCCTCCCCCTGTATCTCCCCCTCCCCCATATCTCCCCCTCCCCCATATCCCTCCCCTGTATCTCCCCCTCCCCGTATCCCTCCCCCTCCCCCTGTATCTCCCCCTCCCTCCCCCCTGTATCTCCCCCCTCCCCCTGTATCTCCCCCCTCCCCTGTATCTCCCGCCTCCCCCTGTATCTCCCCCCCTCCCCCTGTATCTCCCCCACACCCTGTATCTCCTCCCTCCCCCTGTATCTCCTCCCTCCCCCTGTATCTCCTCCCTCCCCCTGTATCTCCTCCCTCCCCCCGTATCTCCCCCTCCCCCGTATCTCCCCACTCCCCCCGTATCTCCCCACTCCCCCCGTATCTCCCCCCTCCCCCGTATCTCCTCCCTCCCCCTGTATCTCCCCCTCCCCCTGTATCTCCCCCTCCCCCTGTATCTCCCCCCTCCCCCTGTATCTCCCCCTGCCCCGTATCTCCCCCTCCCCCATATCCCTCCCCCTGTATCTCCCCCCTCCCCTGTGTCTCTCTCCCCTCCCCCTGTATCTCCCCCCTCCCCCTGTATCTTCCCCCCCCCTGTATCTTCCCCCCCCCCTGTATCTTCCCCCCCCCTGTATCTTCCCCACCTCCCCCTGTATCTTCTCCCCCCCTGTATCTCCCCCTCCCCCTTTATCTCCCCCCTTCCCCTGTATCTTCTCCCCCCTGTATCTCCCCCCCTGTATCTCCCCCCCTGTATCTCCCCCCCTCCCCCTGTATCTCCCCCCCCTCCCCCTGTATCTTCCCCCCCCTCCCCCTGTATCTTCCCCCCCCTCCCCCTGTATCTTCCCCCCCCTCCCCCTGTATCTTCCCCCTCCTCCCCCTGTATCTTCCCCCCCTTCCCCCTGTATCTTCCCCCCTTCCCCCTGTATCTTCCCCCCCTTCCCCCTGTATCTTCCCCCCCTTCCCCCTGTATCTTCCCCCCCTTCCCCCTGTATCTTCCCCCCCTTCCCCCTGTATCTTCCCCCCCCTGTATCTTCTCCCCCCCCCTGTATCTTCCCCCCCCCCCTGTATCTTTCCCCCCCCCCCTGTATCTTTCCCCCCCCCCCTGTATCTTTCCCCCCCCCCCTGTATCTTTCCCCCCCCCCCTGTATCTTTCCCCCCCCCCTGTATCTTCCCCCCCCCCCCCCTGTATCTTCCCCCCCCCCCTGTATCTTCCCCCCCCCCTGTATCTTCCCCACCTCCCCCTGTATCTCCCCCCCACCTGTATCTCCCCCCTCCCCCTGTATCTCCCCCCTCCCCCTGTATCTCCCCCCTCCCCCTGTATCTCCCCCCTCCCCCTGTATCTCCCCCTCCCCCTCCCCCTCCCCCTCCCCTTCCCCCTCCCCCTCCCCTGGCCCCTCCTCCTGCCCCGCCCCCTCTGTGTCTGCGCGAGCATCTTCTCTCCGCCCACCGCCTGCCCAACGGCCCGGGTCCTATTGGTCCTATTGGCGGTGGGCGGGTTCCAGGGGAGACGCTCTGATTGGCTGGAGGTTCTGTCGATCACAACGGGACTTCCGAAGGCGTCAGACATTGCACTTCCGGCTGCGGCCTGCTTTACTTCCGCTTCCGGTTTCAGGTGGGTGAGTGAGTGAGCGCGAAACCCGGGGACGGAGAGATAGAGGGAGAGAGGGATAGAAATACACACATAGAGAGAGAGAGAGAGAGAGGGAGAGAGGGAGAGAGAGAGGG